>NC_136266.1:122944253-123091753 GCF_964187855.1 Myxine glutinosa | reverse complement strand
CTTCACCAATATGTTTGTAAAGGTGTGTAATAACATGTGTTAAAATGTTGAAGTTCAACTCCCGTGGGAAACCCAGAAAAAAAGCTGTTGAATTGGGGTACCGAAAAATTATTTTCGAGAATTTGTATTTTTTTTAATCGGCCCTTAAGTAACTTATGAGGGGTCAAATAAGGGTTTTTCATGATTCTGAGTTGATTGTTAACATTTATATTTCACCACAGACACTCCTTTGTGGAAAAATAATTTCTAAATATATCTCATTTTCTACTTTGCAGGACATGGAGTCTAGCAATATGGATGAAGACGTTACTCCACTTGTGCATCATTAGCATCAGCCGTGCGCCCTTGGCATACTGATGATGGCCTGCAGCGGCAAAGATGTGAAGCATCTTGGTAACAATGCAGGACAGATGGCCATTGTGGTCTGCAAGTCGCTCGGTTCTGATAAAGACCTTGATCACATCTACCATGTGGTGGTACTCCACCCAGAGTGCAGGTGTTCTTCCTCCTTTTGCGAGTCATTTGAAGGTTTCTTCAAACCTTTGCTCAAACACTGGCACTACTGGGTCTGAGTGTCTGGCTCCCATCTTCCCATCAGCCACCTTCTCCATGAAGGTCTTCATGTCACCACGCTCCTCCTCAGTGAAGGCAAGTTTCATGATGTGTTGATAGATGGCTGCATCGATGAGGAGATGAACACGGATTGCCTTGTCAAAACATCCTCCATCCATGATGTGGTTGGCTGTCGTACTTCCAGGATAGATCAACTGGATCACATCTAGTAGTCCAGAATCTTCCATGATGTTACCCATTGATCCAAGATAAGACTTCAGCAGGTGAAAACCACCCAACCTTGGAATGACGGGTAGATTTGCCTGCTTTATTATATTCACAGCCTTCAGCCAAATCGGAAGATCAAAGGTCACTATAGCGACCCCAGCGCACCATATGCACTCTTTCAGAGTGGTGAAGATGGTGTTGAGGTCATTAGGGTCTCCTTCAATAACTGGGAGGAACTCGATCTGTGTGCTCTGCTTTGCATCATTAGCATGGATTCTCTTCATCCAGCCATTCCAGTTGGAGTGTGGGAACTCAGGATCGTTGGCTTTGATCACCCACCCCGCTGCCCAGAGTGTGTCACCTGGAGTGAGGAGTGGCTGATCATGAGCCAGGGAGGAGGAAAGCTCAGCGAGGGGGAGAAACATGATCGCGTTCATTCCTATCTGTTTCCTGTTCGTAAATGGAATAATCTTTATTTCAGTTCCTCTCAGGATCTTAGCTTTGTCGAGTGCCTTCAACTTCACCCGGGGGAAAGCTGCTGTTGTCTGTGGATCTGGCAAAGGTGGTGCCAGAGAGGTGACTTCGATCCAACCCATTGAGTGAAAGGGAGTGTTTCCGTGAATAGAGACAATGTTTAAATCTATATTGTCTCCAACAAACTGAGTGACTGCATTGTTTGTTTCCCCAACCTCCATAAATACCACCTGATCATTACTTGACAATTCACTTTCACTGGCTGGCACTTTGGCTGTCATCACTGATTGATCCTCAAGCGCAGCATCAACCGCAACCTCATCATTGATCTGTTCATCGGTTTCCTCCACAATGGTGTCAAGAGTGCCAGAAGTATCTGGAACATCATCTCCACTCCTACTATTAAGGAAGCAGTATTTGTAGTTTTGTGTCTCCGTGTAAGACTCAGTGTATCCCAGCCGGTGGAACTTGTTGAGCATCCATTTTGACCCAAATCTATGATCAAGTTGTATGGCAAGCCCCATTTGGTGTGGCAATACTCCAGACCGAGGTCGACAGGCCTTAATAAAATTCTGCCCCCAAACGGCAACTCTTTCGTCTGTCTTGACAATCGGTCTCAAGAACATCTGAAGGCTTGCAGGAACAAGTGTCAGCTGACTATCGATGTCAGTCATACTGTGTGTGGTGGGGTATGACTTTGGACCTAAATCAATCAAGGCAATATCATTGGATATGAACTTGAGTGCCGTCTTTATGATCTGAGTCTTCTCATCTCCATGGTCAAGATTAGCATGATGCACTCGCAGAATATTGTCGGTGCCATCTTTGAGACAGAGTACATCTGCCCTTCTTTCCTGTGTTGTGAAATACAAGGTGTCTTCGTATTTCTCTAGAAGTTTTATCTTTAGCCAATGCTTTGAATAAGAAAGGCTCTTCTCTGGTGACTGATCAAACTCCTGCAGCTTTTCATGGACTTGGTCCATGTTCATTACCCCATGCTCTAATTCTGAGTCTAACCATTCGCAGAATTCAATAAAAACTGCCTCTCGCTCCTCATCAATACTCCTCTGTCCTCTCTTCCTTTTTCCTTCCTCATCAGTCTTGGACAAACTGTCACCTCTCGCAAACATAAGTTTGCATCGCAAATGGTACAGTGTTTCTTCTGCTACCAAGTCGTTGATCCCTTCCAGGCGTCCAGTGATTTCAGTGCCCCAGTCATCCCCGCGACTCCGTGCTGTCTTCAGCAAGCTTGCCTTCAGTGTATCTGCAGTCAAATTATCTGGCACTCTGTATTTCTTTCTAGCTTGTGCTGGATTATTTTTGTAGAGCTGGGCTGGTTGGTTGCAAAGAATGCATACATCCTTATACAGGAGGTCAACTGACTGTGATCTTCTAGAACTGCAGCCAGTTGATGAACTGAACTCACAAGTAGTGCGTCTTCTCTTCAACTTTGTTGACTCTTTCTCTGCCTTTGATGCTTGAGCTGACTTCTTGGTGGTTGCAACAAAGTTGTTGTACAGATCATTTTTACACTTCTGGTGGTACCTCAGTTTTCCTTCCTTTTGAGCCTCCTTCATACGTTCCACAACAGTAACATTTTCGACAGTTTCTGCTTGTTTCAATAAAGTTGAGTATCCCTTTGGAGTTGCCTGTATGAGCCTTTCAGCTGGTGTATCCGAGCGTGCACGGCTGATGCTAATGATGCACAGGTGGAGTAACGTCTTCATCCATATTGCTAGTGATCTTCAGCTGATCAGTGAGCTGGTGATCTTCATCTTGGCTTCCGCTCGCTCTTTTGTATATTTTGTTTCACGTTTGTATCTTTCACGAGCCTCGATTCAGTATACAAAAAAAAAAGAAAAAAAAAGAAAAGACTCCATGTCCTGCAAAGTAGAAAATGAGATATATTTAGAAATTATTTTTCCACAAAGGAGTGTCTGTGGTGAAATATAAATGTTAACAATCAACTCAGAATCATGAAAAACCCTTATTTGACCCCTCATAAGTTACTTAAGGGCCGATAAAAAAAAATAAAAATTCTCGAAAATAATTTTTCGGTACCCGAATTCAACAGCTTTGTTTCTGGGTTTCCCACGGGAGTTGAACGTCAACATTTTAACACATGTTATTACACACCTTTACAAACATATTGGTGAAGAAATTTTTTGGTAACAATTTAGTTAACAGATTTTCATATGTTTCCCTTACTACCAGGGAAGAAGTGGGAGAGATGGAGGAGGAAAATGAAGAAGGTGCGGTAGTGGAGGTTGCAGGCGCACAAAATGGTGGCGCCTCACACATGGCAGCGGGAGCCCAGCCCGCTGCACCAGTGAATATGGACCTATTTATGGCGCAAATATGGGCCTATATGGTAAAGTCGGACCATAAAATGAATGAAGTGGGAAACCAAATTGGCGGATTAAAAAATGATTTGGGAAGCCAAATTGGGGGATTGAGGAAAGAGATAGGAGAAATGAGGGCCGATAGTGAGGGAATGGAAAATAGGATGGGGGAGCAATTGGGAAGTCAAATTGAAGGGTTTGGGAACAGAATGGGTGACAGTATAGAAAGAATGGGGGAGACCATTGATCGCATGTTGAGCGAGGAGGGTCGCATTTGTATGCGATGAGGTAGCGCGATTTGAGGAGCATGAGGGAAGCAAGCCAGAGCAGAGCACGGTTAAAATGACTGGTATCGAAATCGCGACCCGGGGTATGGGGAAGCCGGCGACCACCAAAGTAGAAGAGGAAATTTTATTCGCGCCAGCGGCCGTCAAGAAAAAAGAAAATGAAATAATCGTAGTTGCAATTGGAATTCAAGAGATGGTGGACATAGAAAAGCACTCGTTGAAGGAAAAGATGGAGTATGCACAAAGTCCGTGTTCGCATCATGATGCTGTACTTCTTTACCAAAATGAAAGTTTGCAGCTGGTGCATGTGGAGAAGAGGATCCCGAAGGTAAGCCGGGCTGTATATGGTGCGAAAAGGTTTGGCGTGAAAGGATTTTTCGCATGCTTGGGATCCAGACGGCACCCGGGTGTTCGTGGAAGGTCCTTTGTGTGCTGTGTAAAAGTGAGGTGTATGAAAGGAAATGGCGCGCGTGTGCGAATGGCGCCGGAGCGCGAGTATGAAACCGAGAGTGAGGGAGAATGCACAAGGGAGTGTATGTGTGAGGGTGAGAGTGATACAGAGAGTGAGATGGATGAGGAGCGTGTGCGAGGATGCACACCTGAGTTGGTTGTGGAGAGTGTGCGGGGATGCACACCAGAGCGCGTGATTGGGTGTGCAGCAGGGGATTGCACACACATGGGTAGGTGTGCGCTGAGTGGGTATGTGCAAGAGTGCACACCCACGAGTGTTACGGAGTACATAACGGGAGAGAGTGCGCCAGGGTTTGCGTGAGAGAGGTGTGTAACAGAGTGTGTGAGTGTGCCTGGGTGGTGTGCACGAGAGAGTGCAGTATTAGAGTGTGTGGAATGTATGAGAGGCGTTGGAGCGCTGTGTTTTGGAAGTGAGAAAAGGAACGCGTGGTGTGAGAAGGCGACTCGAGAATCGATGCTGACTGGGGCAGCGGTTAGGCCGACGTATAGCCGACGCGAACCCTCAGTACGTGACGGGCATGGTGTGCCACGGGAGGCGGCGGGGATCGTTGCCGCGGCGCTCTCGCAAGGAGCGCCGTGCACAATTCGCGCCAGGCCCCGCCCTGTACAGTCGGTACCGCGCTTTGTTAGGCAAAGCAATCGGCCCGGTTCGAGGGGAAGGAGAAGTGTTCGGAGCGGCGCCCCCTTTCGGTGGCGGCGCTCCGGCCGGGGAAGGCTGGGCCATCGTGCTTGGGAATGCAAAGCGTTGCGCCGAGATGGTGCCTGGAGCCTTGGCCCGACAAAACCTCCTCCCCTGAATCCGAATGCCGGACGGACCCAACCTGAAGGAGACAGACCACCCATATGCATCGCTCGGCTTTGCGAAACTGAGCAGTCAAAATGCATTGACGCACCGAAGAGGCTCATAGTGTAAAGGACGATTGGCGGTAGTGATTGGAAATGATGCCCGGTGTGGAGGGATTGTAATCCTACCATCCCTCACTTGGGCAGAGGAGCTATAGATTTATGGGGTTTGGTGGTACAAACTAGCCAGGGAGGGTTAGGATAATGTTAGGGATCTCGAGATGACCATAGGTGACTGAGACTTAAGTAGTGACTTGATACAAGTCATGGGGACGTAGTCAGATTAGTTGGTTGATAATGACGTGGGAGTGCTTAGTATAAGGGATGACGGGGAGCACTAATATTAGAAGGGAGTAGATAGCTTAAATGATGCTGTGTGTGTGTGATTGTGGGAATCACCATGTGCATGAGAATCTTTGGGGTGAGAGTGATGAAATGAGGAATTGAGAGACAATGCTTGGGAAGGATGTGTGTGTGTGTAAAAGTGAATAGATGGTGTGGAGTGAGTGGAGTGTGGAATACGTGGAGTGGAGTGTATGGTGCGAAGGAGTGAATGGGGGAAGGATGGACCCCTTCACGAGTACCCGGGGAGGGTAGTTTAAAAGTAGGTAGAGGGAGTAGGTAAATTTGGTTGGATATTGACATCTGTGGTGTGGAAAGTAGCAGAGTACTGCTTGGATGGGTGCATTAGTGTGTGGAATGGCTGGGCATGTGGCCTGTTAGTGCGTATGGTTGGTTGAGCACTCCGCCACTGGTAGTCTGTCGGCCAGGTGAGGCTGCAGGTAGGCTCTGGGAGGCAGGTAGAGTCAGTGTTCAGTTCAAGTAGAGTTCAGCGGGGCCCGAGGATCCTAAGGAAGAGGACCTGGGTAGCCCAATGCCAGAGAGGGCATCGAGGGGGTAAGTGCCAGGGAGAGCCTTCCCCAGGTTAGGGTAGTGTGAAGGAGTTAGGTAAGCTCGGGTGGCAACGTTCAGTGGCGGAGATGCGCAGGTAAGTCGGACCTGCTATGGGAGCCACACGACCCAGCCCCAGAATTGTGCGAGGGCACAGTATAGAAACATCGGGGGAGTGAGACCCCAAAATTGGGAGCGCGCCACAGTATGGTCAATGGGAATCGGTTTTTAGAACTACATAGTGTAAGATGGCCAATTGGTTTGGCAGGGCAAGACCCCGGGTAGAGTAAATGGTTATTGTCATTTAGAAGATAGTTAGGAGAAAATCTCTTCGCACCATCCGCATCCGCTCACCGAGGGTGATAAGACTCCACACCATGTTTTGCAAACATTTGGAATGAAAGACGCATCTTGACATGGGGGAGACATTGTGGTTATTCCATCTCTTCCTCCTTAGGAGGGATTGATGAAAAATATGGATTAGGGGATGGGAAAGACAAGACGTAGAGACGAATTGTAAATTGTGTAAATACGGGGTAGGGGCAAGGGTAGAGTAGGTGACATGGGGGGTGACGAACGCTAGGGACGAGCTTTCTCGGCTCGCTCTCCCGCGCCCCTCACCTTGCATTACCTTGTATTGATGTGTACCCTTGCACCCTTGCCCCTGCTGATCTGCTTTGTCTTCCTTCCCCACTCATGGACCATGTTCTTTTGTGTCCGAGGCGAGTGTGCAGGTGTCCGCAGTTGTGCGCCCGCACCCTTGCTGCCTCCTGCCTGCACTGATGCACCATATGGACCACACGTTCTGTGGCCTGGCACCACTTATGGACCACACGTTCTGTGGCCTGGCCCCTCTGTTGGGACCGACCATTGTTGCCAGCGGTATCTGGCTTGCGGACCACTGTTTTGAGTGGCATCTATGCCCAGCAGTGGACCACCTGAGTTGGCCCTGCTGGCCATATAAATAATAAAAAGCGGATGCGGTGTGTGCTCTTTTTATTAATTGAAATAACATCAAGCAAGAAGACAGCCAGAAGCATTGGCCCAGCAGAGCAAGCGCAAGAAGAAGACATCATTTATTATTTCTGAAATGTCTGCTTTTGTGCATTTTCATGGATGGTGCTTTTTGTGCATTTATGGCACTTTATGGTGCATTTTATGGGTACATATGGTATGGTGTATCGGTGCAGTGCATGGCAATGGCATTTCCCCTTCTTAAAAGCTCTTCTTTTCCCACAAAAGACAGGTCCTGGGTTGCAGTTTGTAAATAATTAGTGTCTTGTAAATAATGCTCCCCACAGGCTCTATGTTTAGTTTGAAGACCATTCCGTAATTCGGTTAATCGTGGGAATGAGTCAGTTAGGGAGGATGCAACGCAGCAGGTGGGACATATCTAGTGTTAAAACTGTCGCACTCAGGGTGAGGTTAAAAGTAGAGGGTAACCCCACCTAAGTGTCACACTAAGTTAAAAGATAGCCCTTTTGTTTCGGCCCGGGCCGAGCCTGGAAAAAGGGAGGGTGCAGTGTTGCGGTTTTGAGAACCCACACTTGTATATAAACTCTTGTAAATATCCCATTATTAAAAGGTTAAAGGTAGCACCCCTAGTTAGGCCCAAAGCAACACGTAGGCCACCATAGAACTTCAGTTATTTCATTAGTATGTGTTTTAGATAAGGCCGTGTTTCCAATAGTTGAATCTGCGTTGTGTCAATTAAATAAGGAGTAGGCTCCATTCCGTACATTTTGCGACCTCCCTCTCCAAGCGACGCCATTACACACCCCTACAGTCGGTGCCTATGTCTCTCTCAATTTGTTACGCGCCTTTGTTAGCAGCGTTCGCTGCCTTGAGCTGAAGCTCGCTCAAATGCCGCCATAAGCCATGCGGTAAGGCCCGAGAAAGGGGGGCGGAATGGCAAGAAGAAGGTGTGGCCACGTCATCCAGTCATCAAAGGCGTGGCCAGTAAGCCCTCACCAGCCAACCAGGGCTGAAGGAACATCGCTGGCAGGCGAGGCAGTTTGGCTCGCGGAGCGTTTCGCTGGTCGCGTTATATAAGCACGAACGCAAAGCCCTTTCACAGGACTCTCGCGAAGCACTCGAGTGGAAGGTTGGCATTTGATGGGACACGGACTTGGTTGAGAGAGCGCTGGTTGTAAGAGACTTGTTGAAGAAGGGCGCGCTTGTATTAGAGAACATTGGAGAGGGTGCGTTTGGCACGAGCGTGCATTTATTACGTACACCACAGGACACCAGCTTCCCCCCGCTATATGAACTGTCCGGTCGCGTTCAACCATACGGGAGCTGCCTGCCTGGTTTCGCCCGCTGGACCGGAGCCTGGCCCCATCGCCGGACCTTCCATCTACCTGTTCCATCTACAATCAGTGACAATCCCCGTGTGTGTGTATGTTTGTCTGGGGTATTAAGCATAAGACTGTTCTAAGACTGCCCTGTGTTCTGCTTCTTCTTCTTCCTATCTTGCACATTCTTTTGTTTCTTCTTCTTGTAAATTGTAATAAACCCATCTTTGTTCTTCCTACCTTCTGGTTTCCTCTCCATCCGATCGCATCCGTCCTTTCTATCATTGGGTAAACATGGCACGATTGGAAATGCTCAGGATCGGGTCTAGTCACATGGTTAACAGCCCGAGTCGCAGGTCGCTATCCGCTCGGCATTTCCACCAATAGCCGTGGTTCGGGCCGGAGTTATTTCCCTGCTTTACGGTCGGGTTAGTAATTAGGTATTTGGGACTAAATTGACCAATCACCCTCCCTAATACCTACCGGAAGGAGTGTATACCCCCAGGAATCGGGTCGGCCAGATAACAAGACAAGGTAATTAACCCCCCCTTGATAAGGGGAGCACTGACGTCCGAGATCCGTAACAATATATATAAGTTCAAAACACACTTGGTCACAAGTATGCCGCACTGACTGGGTCCTCAGTCGAGGTCCTCAGCATCATCCCGTTTCGGCCCTTCAACCTAGATACAGTCGGCTAAGGTGGGCCAGCAGGGGCACATACACATCCACATGCAGCAACTACACCTGGATGCGTACATATCCCCACCCCCAGCCAGTGCGAATGCAGACTACACCAGCAAAACTGCCTCCACTCCCAGAATCAACAGCCCCTCATCGACTCACTCACACAACAAAAAAACAACAAAATAAAACAACCGACCACCACCCTTACAATATGCACCACTCAAAAAAAACACATTCATGCAAAACCACACCCACGGATGCAACCAAGACACCCACTCTTGCAACACCCACTCCTGCAACACACACACACACACACACACACACACACACACCATTCACACATCTCCATTTCTCTTCCGTGCTCAGTCACTACCCCTTTAGACTGAAATGAACCACCCCCCACAACTTCAACCTACACCATTTGACGTGCCTCCATAAACGTCCTCCATATCCAAAATGAGCCTTTCAAGGAAACCTGGGCCACTTTGTCACACATCCTCCTTCTTTCTGTCCCACACACTCCAAGCCAAGCAAGAAATGTAGAAAAGGAATTGCCAATATACCCTCTACACCCCACCTCAAATGGCTGACAAGAAACTCGCCAACCCTTCTCCCGACACTCTGCCTCCAGCTCATTGTACTTTCCTCTCGTGCACCTCCTCCATGTTCTCTTCCCAAGGTACAGACAATTCCCCTAAGATGATCCTGTCTTGTTGCACCTGACCAGATGACAATGTCCGGCCGCAACCTTGTCACACAGATCTCCTCTGGGAATACCTATTGTGGCTTTAGGTCTGCCACCACCTGCCAATCACAAGCATCTGACAAGCCTCTTGCTTTCCACCTCTTCCTCTTTCCACCTCTTACCACTTGGCCCTCTTTGACAAACATCACCTCTCCGCCATCAGTCTCCTTCTCCACTCTTCTCTCTCTCGATCTCAGCACCTCTTGTTGCACCATCTGCACTACCACCCCCAGCCCCTGATCATGCCGCCACTTGTATTGTCCTGCTGCCAATGCAACTGAACATGCACTCAGTGCGTGCTGCACCATTCCCAAACATCCACACAAATAACATTTCTCCTCCTGCAACAACTCCCACAATCTCAAGATTACTGGTGATGGAAGCACATCATACGTTGCCCGCAACAGCAAACTCAACAATATTAGCTCCATCCTCCAAATCTCTTGCCACTTCAACATCCTCACCCGCACACCTTCCCACCTCGTCCAAGCACCTTGCTGTGCCTGACCGACTGCTTTCACATATCTCCCCTCCTCTTCCTTTCTTCTAGCCTCTCTCTCAACTATCTTCCTCCTCTCTTTCACACATGCCTTTCCCCATCGCTCATGCTTCATCCACCCCAAGCCATGCTTCCCATGCTGTACCATCCCCACAACCTCCTCCTGTTGCAACCGCTCCTCCATCTCATCCAACTCTGCTCTTGCATTCCACTTCAGACTTCCCTTCTTCTCTGGGAGAGCATTCTTTACCACTGAATTACTTGAATCCCGCAACATCATGAACTCCCGCACTCTCACCACCTTAAACTCCTCGGTTGATGATGTCAAGGGAAACTGGAGTTTTCCACCCTGACCATAAAAGGCAATGTTCGTCAAACAGCGTGGCACTCCCAACCACCTCTTCACAAACCCACTCACCACAACCTCCATCCTCTCTACCTGCCCAATCACAATATCATACATTATCAATGACCACAATACTCGTGGCATCAATACAAACTTCCAACACCATACCTTCAACCTATCTGGCAAACCACATCCATCAATTCTCTTTAAACCTCTCAAAAGCTTGTTTCTCACCTTCTCCACCCTTCCCACATAATTTAACTCCACTGTATACCATCCTCCCGAACTCCTCACAGGGGCCTCTGTCAATGATGGAACCTCCTCTGGGCCTTTCCTGCCCTACGTGTTCAGTGCGTGCCATACGGGACGAAGGATAAATCACAGGTCTCACGAACAGGTCTCTACCTGATCTCTATATCACTCTGTGGGGAAATGGATCTATATTATGGGATTTGTAACTTGTAGTAATTTCTCGTTAACTTGTAGTAACCTTTGCTAACGATAATAGTAACCACAGCTAATTCCTTTGTGTGCGCAGCGCTTTGAATTCGCGCGAGTGAATATAATTAATTATGCGCAAACTCCCTCGGGCTTCGCGCGACTTCTGACAATGCCTGGTTTCTGTCAAATTCTTGGTACAATTACTTTCTTAGGGGAGTGAACTCTCCGGGCGGCAGGAATTCTGCTGGGACGCTGATAACGTTGTACCAACACCGTAACGGGGTGGTAAATATCTCAGTAACAGACCTTATTGCCTTTGTCTTGGTTTTTCTATCGCGGGTCAGATTGTAAATGAAAGACAGATCAAACGTTGATGATTTGCTCATATCTGATCGTCGGTTGCTTATATATCCGTGCACGGCACGTTTTCATTTGGAGTTTTCATGCGAGGCGACGAGCGATTGAGTTCTGGCTCGTCATGATGATTCTCCGTGGCTGTGTTGATTGAACAATAAACCTGAACCGGAGAACTGAATTTGACTGGACTCGTCGGGAAACCGTCTTCGGGCGAGCGGGACCGGCTCTATCCAGCAACTCTACCCCAAAATTCATAATGTGTATATATATATATATATATATATATATATATATATATATATATATATATATATATATATATATATATATATATATATATATATACATATACATACATATATATATATATATATATATATACATATATATATATATATATATATACATATATATATATATATATATATATATATATATATATATACATATATATATATATATATATTGTTGCGGATATGAGGACTGTATATTTTTTTGATTGTGTGAATTATTATTATTGTTTATTCTGCGCCTCCTGCCTCCGGAGCTGTGTAAAGGTCAAAGGGCATCCCATAATTAGTCCATAAAGCATCCACACCACAGCCAATCATAGAATACCCCTGTTCAATAGTTATATCTTATTCTGTGTTTTAGGGTAAGGCTGTGTCTCCCATTAATTGAAATACTCCATTGCACCAGTGAAAGAGATAGATTCCCTTCAATTCCCATTCCCAAAACCTCCATTCCCCCTTTTCGTCGATTGGAAATTACCTCCCCTCCAATAACCGCCATTGACCACGAGGCAGGGTCGGAGAAGAAGGGCGTGTCTCCACCTCGTCATAGAGGGGAGGAGTGAGCCAGCCCCGAACAACCAACCAAGCACGAGGGTTTGGTTTGAGAGGGCGGAGGAAGAGCGATCGGGGAGGTTCGAAAAGGTTCAAGGGTGGGGCTATATATAACCCATGGGAGACGCCCCCACCTCAGATGAGTTCTGAGTGCTGCAAAGAGACGAGCTTCAGAGAGAAGTGCGCGAGGAGGGAAGAGAAGCGAGAAGGAAGCCTTGAGACAAGTGCGACAGAAGCGCGGGGGAAGCCTTTAACACAAGTGCGCGAGAGAAGCGCGGGGGAAGCCTTGAGAGAAGTGCACGACGTCACCCTGCTCGCTCCCAGCCTGATGAGGCCCGGCTTGCTGTGCACCCTGCCAAGCCTTCCAGCTTGTGTTCCGAGCTGAACCTTCCTCCCGGTCCAGCCAATCGTTCCTGCCTCCATTCCCCATTCGTGTGAGTCCGTCTTTGTTTGTTCTGTCCCAGGGTTAATTAAGACTTTAATAGATAAGCTAGCAATTTTCACTGTGTCACATTTCCTCTTCTGTATTTTATTTTCTTATCCTTCCTTCTTCCTTGGTTTCTTTCAATTGTGTAAATAGTAAATAAATTATATTTGTATTTCTTACCCTTTGTCTTTCTTTCTTCTTTACATCCTTCGTTTTAGTCTTTTCCCCATTGAATATCTGTGGCGCGATTCGGCCAACGTTCAGGAATCGGGTTAGTCGGGGTAACTGTTCGGGCGTGGCGGCCATCCGCTCGGCAAACAACATCCTCGCCGCGGTCCCGTAACAATATATATATATATATATACAGTGGTACCTCGGCTTACGAGTGCCCCAACGTACGAGTTTTTCGGGATACGAGCCGTCGCTCGGGCGGTTTGTTGCTTTGGGATACGAGCCGAGATCCGATGTACGAGCTCAAAAAATTTATTTTTTTGAATTTTCCGGTTGTGGCTTCCGGTTCCGGTCACGCGGTTATCTTGCCGTGAAAGCATCTCTGCTTGGATATAAAACACGCAATCGTCGAAATACATGAGCGAGGAATCTCCTTGCTCCAGCCGGTGACGTCATCGGCGGGGATCCCCGCCTCCAGAGTGGCTGGTCACGTGACCGCCAAAGCGTGTCGCGCGTGCGGGTATAATGAGCTACACCTGTGGATCACGTGACCACGGAAGCACGCCTCGCTTGAGAGGCATGGCTTTCGGTTTGCGTTTTGCTTTATAAGGCGCGATAAATGGGCTTTTGAGTGTTAGCGGTTCATGGCGTTGACGGTTCATGGCGGTTCATGGCGGTTGACGGTTCATGACGGTTCATGACGGTTCATGGCGTTGACGGTCAAAAACCCATTACATCAATTTTACCAGGCACTGTACAGTAAGTACAGTGGACACCAAATGCACGGTGGAAGGCTAGAAGTAGAAGATCGTCCAAGACAAGTGAGAATAAGCCATACTTTGGAGGAGATGACGTCATTCGCTGGTCCGATAACCAAAGATGTGGTATAAAAAACCAGGTGAGCTAACAATGCAGCAATGAAGGAATTCGGCCAAGGCACCGGCACACAACGACCTACCTACATCGAAAGACTCAATGCCAATGGTGACAGAAGCCAAGACGGCCGGCTTAAACACCGCCGAAAGACCACGGTGTACCAACTTACGATGCAGAACATCTTGCACTTAATATGATGACAACAGGTGCCATCCTCTGACGTACCATTACAGGTACAGGTACAGTACACGTGAGCACAGAGCAAAAGTTCACTGAAACCGAGATTAAGAAAAAAGAAAAAACACCTCGTGGTCCGTGCTCGATATCCGAGTTTCAATCTTTTCAAACACATGATGCTCTAGGTCACGGTATCTCCTGCGAGCTGCTTCTCCTTCAACCACACAAACAACAACTTCTCCATATCTTCATGGATAGAGGTCCGGAGCTTTGAAATAATCGTAACGCCCTTGGCTGGCGTTATAGCCTTTATGGACTCCTTCTGCTTCAAAATCGTACATATCGTAGAAGGAGTACGATCGTACTGCCTCGCCAAGTCGACAACACGCACACCTCACCTGGCATGCTCTTCTCCTCTGCTTAATAAAACCAGTTTATTTCTTTACATTCTCTTGTATTATGTACAGTATATACGAGGTCGTGCTTGTTTATACATTATTTGTTATTTATAAAGTACATTTTTGTTATTTAAAAGCACCTAACAAAAAAAATTGGTGTTTTTTTTTTGAGGCTGGAACGGATTAATAGCATTTCAATGCATTTGAATGGGAAAATTTGCTTTGACTTACGAGCGATTTGGCTTACGAGCTCCGTCACGGAACGGATTAAACTCGTAAGCCGAGGTACCACTGTATATATATATATATATATATATATATATATATATATTGTTGTGGATATGAGAATGTTTTTTTCTTTTTGTTGTTGTAGTGTAAATTGTTGTAAAATATCGCCCTCCCTGCTCCAGTGTTGTATAAAGGTCAAAGGGCGTTCCCGTAGTTAGTTCCATAAAGCATACATGGAGGACACCATAATACCCCTGTTCAGTTGTTTATTTCCTTATTATGTGTATTAGGGTAAGGCCTTGTCTTCCATTAAGATGACACTCCATTGCACCAAGTGAAATAAGATAGATCCCCCCTTTCATTCCTATTCCCAAAACCTCCATTTCCAACTGCGTCATTGCCAAGCCTCAATTGCCAATTACATCCCCTCCAAGCCTCAATTACCAACTGCACTGGGCAGTTTGTCAGGTTTGCTACAGCTGTGGGTTGTTGGTTTCGCCCCAAAACCGCCATTAAGCATGTGCTCCGCTCGGGGAAGAAGGGCGTGCCCACCCATCGTCATCAAGAGTGGAGTCAGAGGGCCTGTGCCCACCAATCAGGGCCGAAGCGAGCTCACCGAGGGGCGTGTCCTGAAGGCCGGCGGCTTGATCGCCTGAGGCGCTATAAAAGCGTGCGAGCAAGAGAGAAGGGTGTGGTTGGACCAAAAGGGAGACGTGCAAAGAGTGTGGTTGGACAGGGAGACATGCAAGAGTTGAGTTGAGTACGAGAAGAGTTGAGTAAGGGATCCCTAAAAGAGCAGCTCCAGCCACCGCAAGTTCAGCCACAGCCACAGCAGCTTCAGCCACAGCAGCTTGGGGGCCTTGACGGCAGTTTTGAGCAGGGCCGCGAAGGAACGGCGGCTGCTAAACGCGCCAATCGGAAGAGGAACGGCGGCTGTTAAACGCGCCGATCGAGAAGGAACGGCAGCTGCTAAACGCGCCGATCGGAAGAGGAACGGCGGCTGTTAAACGCGCCGATCGAGAAAGGGCGGCGGCTGCTAATCCCCGACCCAACCGTGCTGCGGGTCCAGCTGAACCTTCCTCCCCCTCCAGCCATCCACCTCCTGCCATTCCTATCATCATTCCCCGCGTCAGTCTGTCTTTGTTTGTTCTGTCCCTGGGTAATAATTAAGACTGTAGGTAAGCTAATAATTGCACTGTGTCTGATTCTTCTGTATATTGTTTTATTATCCTTCCTTCTCCTTGGTTACTTTGAGCGTGTAAATAGTAGGAATAAATTTAGTAGTATTTCAACCTTTTGGTCTTCTTCTTCTTCTTCTTCACCTCCGTGTCGCCTTTGTCTTTTCCCTATTGAATACCTGTGGCGCGATCCGGCCAACGTTCGGGAATCGGGTTAGTCGGGGTAACTGTTAGGGCCGCGGGGCCATCCGCTCGGCAAACCAACATCTTATCCGCTGTCCGTAACAATATATATATATATATATATATATATATATATATATATATATATATATATATATATATATATATATATATATATATATTGTAACGATTTTGAGAAGTGTAACGGGTTTTGAGAAGTGTAACGGGTTTTGAGGAGTGTAACAATTTTGGAGGAAGGGTAACGGATGTGAAGAGTATGGTTTTGGTATGGTAACATCCTGGTAATGTAAATAATGGTCGCAGCCGTCCTCCTAATTAATTTCATAGAACATACACGCAGGTCACGATATATCTTTTAAATAGGGTATTTCCTTATTCCATGTAGGCTAAGTATGTGTTTTCCACTAGATTGACTTTGCATTGTATCAAACAAAATAAGCGTAGGCCCTTCCAATTTCCCCAAAACCTCCCTTCCAATTGCCTTCCGCATTTTGGCTGGTTTTCTTCAAACCACCATTGTCCACGAGGTAAGGTTGGGGAAGAAAGGCGTGTCTCCACCTCGTCATAAGAAGCAAGGAGTGAACCAGCCCTAACAGCCAATCAACACCGCGGTGAGTGACCCGGTAGGCGCGCCCTCGGAGTCGGCGGCTTGATTTCGCTGGAGGTGATAAAAGCGACTGCAGGGGACTGCTTTACCAGTCCAGATGAGAGATGACTGGAGATGACCTGGAAGAGGAGCGCAATCCACCGCAAGCCCTACCTACCTACCTACCTACCTACCTGCCTGCCTGCAATACCCCCCTGTCGTTGGAGAGACGCGCTGAACGGAGGGAGACGGCTCCACCCCAGGAAGAGGAGCAGGTGTGCCGAGCCAGCGCGTGACGGCCGCGGATACGCGACGGAGGTTTTCCCGCCAAAACCGCGAGGGGTGCTGCGGCCTCCGACCTTGCCTTCCTCTCAAGCAATCAACCTCGAGCCATTACCTGCCTGCAATATCCATCGTGTGAGTGTGAACGTCCTGTCCTACTCGTTTGTCTTGGGGATTAAGTAAATGAAATAGAATAAGTTAACAATGCACTGTGTGACTGCTCTTTTCCATCTATTGCTGTAAATAATATTGGTCGCTCTAAAATATTGCTTGTGTGTGTATAATAAATCTGTTCTTCCTCCAAACTCTGTCTTTCTTCTCTCTTCTTCTCTTTCGGTCGCTTTAGAGGTTTCCCAATTGAATATCTGTAGCGCGATTAGTCAACGTTCGGTTGGAATCGGGTTCTAATCGGGGAGTAACTGTTCGGACGCGGTTAAATACACCACCGCTCGGTAAAATAACATCCAAAAACCGTGTCCGTAACAATTGGTGTCGAGGAGTGGGATTCGGACCCGGGACTAAATTTGTTAGGCCCAAATTTAAAAAAAAAAAAAAAAAAAAAAAATCTTGGTCAAAATTACGAGCTGCCAAAATTGTGTTGTTTTATAAAACCCGAATTTTGAGATCGCGCCATGGACAATCAAGGCGATCGGATGTCGGTGGGGGAGATAGACGGGTTAGGGGTAACCCAGGAACCAGGGGAAATGTATGTGGAAGAAAGGGAGGAGGAGAGCAATGAGGAGGCGGTTGAGGGAGTAGCAGGCGTGCAAAATGGCGTCCTCGCGCACGTGGGTGTAGCGGCACCAAATTTTGCCACGCCCGCGACAGTAGCAGCGCCGCCGTTGGATTCGGACCTTTTGTTGCTACAAATCGGTGCCCTTATGGACAAAATGAGGGACGAAGCAAGGGCTGATAGTGCGAAAATGGAAAGCAGAATGATGGGGGTAATGAGGGACGAAGCGAGGGGTACCGGTGAGGGGTTAGACAATAATTTTAAGGAGTTAGACAAGAAATTAATGGGGTTAGAAAATAGGATGGAGGACAAATTGCGGGAAATGGGGGAACAATCCGCCCGGGAAATCGAACAGATGGGGAACCAGATGGAGGAAATACGAAGAGGGATGAGTGAGGAGGTCTCGGGGCTACGCGAGGAGGTAAAGCGAGGCGAAAAGCGTATCGAGAAAGAGGTGAGAAATAATACGGTAAAGTTACAGGGGGGAATAGAAGATCTGACGAAAGGAGTAGAACAGCTGACGGTGGGACAAAAAGAACTAGCGGACCAAGTGGAAAAGAACACTGCAATCATCGGGGGTTTAAAAGCGACACAAAAGGACATTAAAAATGAATTAATAGCGACACAAAAGGAATGTCAAATGGTACATGAGGGATTGACGAAGAGGTTGGAAGAGGTGACAGAAGTAATGGAGACGAAGGACCGGGAGGTAAGGACGCACGTAGAAACGGTCACGGTAGCCTTAGAGGACGAACTTGAGGAGACGCACCGGGAAATAAAAGAGGTTAAACAAAAATTAGAGGAAGTGGGAGAAGAGGTGAGTGAAATTAAGAAGGGACGGACAGAAACTAAGAGAGAAATCCGGGAGGAGGTGATGGAATGTGTACAAGGTCTGTGTTCAAATCATGATGCGGTGCTCACTAACCAAATAAAAAGTTTGCAGGTGGCAGAGAAGGTGCGACGAGGTACGGAGGTGAGTGGCAATGTACATGATGTGAGGGGAGATTCAGTCGGCTTGGGGATTGGTTTGGATCCGGGTGTTCGTGAAAGGCCGTTGGTGAGGTGTGTGACAGGACAGGTGTGCGAAAAAAGGGGTGTGCGAGAATGTCCGACCATGGGGTGTGTGAGGAAAAAGTGCACGCCGAGGAGTGAGTGTGCCGTCAAGAGTGAATTGGTCAAAGCGCGTGTGCGAGGGAGCACAGGGAAGCGCGGTGTGGTGAGTGTTACGGAGGAAGTAACGAAAAAGTGTGCGCGGGAGGACGCGCGAGAAAGGTGTGTAACGGACGGGTGCATGGGGAAAGCGCATGCTGTCAAGAGTAAGGGAGAATGCATGCCTGTGGTGAGTGTTACGGAGGAAGTAACGAAGAAGTGTGCGCGGGAGGATGCGCGAGAAAGGTGTGTAACGGACGGGTGCATGGGGAAAGCGCATGCTGTCAAGAGTAAGGGTGAGTGCGCGACTGAGAGTGGAGGTGAGAGTAGTGAGAGTGAAACGGAGCGTGAGCTGGTTGTGATAGGTGAGCGAGGATGTACACCTGGGATGGAAGGATGCACACCTGGAATGGTAGAGCGTGAGTGGGAATGCACGCTGGAATTGGTAGTGAGACACGTGGTTGGGTGTGCGGGTGAGAGCACACCTGTGATTGTCACAAAGGAGGTGACCGAGGAGGGGGCGCGAAGCGGTGTATTGGTGAGGTGTGCGAGCAACGAATGTGTGCCAAAGTGTTCGGTGGTCAGGTGTGTGACCAAGTCGGTGAGCGGAGTGAGTGTACCGAGGTGTGAAAGAAAAGGTACGAGGAGAATGGGAACGGCTGCATGTATGAGCAAGAAAGAGGTAGCGTATGCATGTAAGCCTGCAGGTGAAGCGTCGACGGTAACCGGGTTAAAGGTTAGGTCGACTTTTAGCCGGATCGGGCCCTCGGTGCGTGCCGGGCTTCGCGTGCCGCGAGAACCAGCGGAGATCCGAGCCACGGCGGGTTCGAAAGGACCGCCGTGCGCGATCCACGCTGGGCCTCGCGTGGAGCGGCCGCGTCCGGGCTCCACAAGGCGGAGCGGGCAGCTCGATAGGAAGGGTCGTCATGGCGACCACCTTCTATTGAGACGTGCCGGCAGGTCGAGATCGGGACATTGGATGGCTCCACGCCGAAGTGGTGCATGGGATCTCGGCCCGGGTAAGCCTCCGTCCCTGCCCCGAATGCGGGACGTATCCAGCCGCTGGAAAAAAAAAAAAAAAACGACCCGCGTTCATTGCTCGGCTGTACGAAGCCGGGCTGTAGATGTGAATTGGCGCACCGAGAGGATGTAATAAGTAGACGGGTGATGTGAATTGGCGCACCGAGAGGATGTAATAAGTAGACGGGTGATGGTGATAGTGATAGTAGTGATTTGAAACGAAATTTAGAAAAGTGAATAGAATTGGCAGTAAATGGAAAATTTTTGAATTGTTGGATTTGGACGAGCGAAATTGGTAGTGAGAGACCCCCGATGTGGTGGGATGGCAAATCCACCATCCCTCACAGGTGGGGGCAAATGCGCAATAGTTTATGGGGTGGCTATGACAACCGAGCCAGGGAGGGCTTGGATAATGATAGGGATCTAGCGAAGATGACCTTAGGTAACGATAAGGTTAGTTAGTGACTGATACCTGTAGTGGGGACGCAGGTAGGTTAGTGTGGTTGATAATGACGTGGGAGCGCAATAGTTTAAAGGGACGACTGGGAAGCGCAAGTTTCAGAGGGGAGGAGTTAGCTGAGATGATGCCGTGTGTGGGAGTGATTGAACAGGTGTGATTGCACAGGTGTGCAACTGAACAGGTGTATGGAGCCATTTTAGCCGGAGTGTATATGGAGCAGTGTATGAGTGAGTGATGGTGATTGTGTATTGTGATGACCAAGTGGTCCAGGAAGAAAGGAGGGTGCAGGTGGCACCAGGTGAGATTGCACAGGTGTGCAACGACAGGTGAATGGAGGGCAGGTGTATGGAATAAATGGTATGGAGTATTGGAATGGATGGTCGTGGAGTGAGTATGGTGGAAATTGTGGAGTGGAGTGGATGGTGCGAAGGTGTGAATGGGGGAAGAGTGGACCCCCATCACGGATACCCGGGGCGGGTAGTGTAAGTGTTAGGTAGAGGGTATAGGTAAATTGTAGTTGGATATTGGCATCTGTGGTGCGGGTGACAGAATGGTATGTGGATGGGTGCGTTGGTGTTGTGGAAATGGCTGGGCGTGTAGCCTGTTAGTGTGTGTAGTTGGTTTGGGCACTCCACCACTGTAAGGATGTCGGCCAGGTGAGGCCGCAGGTGGGCTCTGGGAGCCGGTAGTAGTTGTGTGGATGGGGCCCGAGGATCCGGAGGACGGACCCGGGTAGCCCAGTGCCAGAGGGCACCAAGGGGTGACAGAGCCAGGAGAGGGGCTGTCCCCAGTTAGTTAGGTTAGGGTGAGGAGCTAGGTAAGCTCGGGTGGCAACTACAGTGGTGGAGGTGTGCAGGTGGGTAGACCTGTTGGGAGACGTACACGTCGCAGCCCAGAAATTGTGCTAGAGCACCGGGAGATGAATCGGGGGAGTGAGACCCCAAAATTGAGGAGCACCACAGTTTGGCCAATGGGAATTGGTTATTAGAACCCATAGTGTAAGTTGGCCAATGGATTGGCAGGGAAAGACCCCGGGTAGTGTAAAGTGTGTTAAAGTCATTTAGAGGATAGTTAGGATGAAGGATCTCCTCACACCATCTGCATCCACTCACCTGAGGTGACGGGTACTCCACACCATGCCATGTTTTGATTATTTTTTATGATGCAAATGTTTGGATTGTGAGACGCATCATGACGTGGGTGTGACATTGTGCTTTGATGTTCCATCTCTGCCTCCTTATGAGGATTGATGATGAATTTGATGATGGCAAATTTTGAAGTAGAGGGATTGTGGTGACGAATTTGGTATAAGGGAAATATGGGGAAGACGTGACAGTAGTGACGAATTTGTAAATGGGTAGATTTTGTAAATATGGGGTAAGAGCAAGGGTAGTGTAGGTGACAGGGGGGTGACGTACGGTAGGGACGAGCTTTCTCACTTCGCCCTCCGTACGCATTTCACCTTGCATTGCCTTGTTTGACGTGTACCCTTGTGACCTTACCCCTCGCTCAATTGTCTTTCTTTTGTCTCCCACATGACCTGTGCGCCATTGGGTGCCGAGGGGAGCGTGCGTGAGGTGGCCATTGTGCGCCCGAGATTCCCAGAACCAGCACGCATTGCGTTGATGTACCACTTTATGGACCGCTGTTCGGCGGCCAAGTACCACTTGATGGACCCCAGGTTCTGGGGCAGGGCACCTCTGTTGGAAACCGGCCATAGTGGCCAGGGAATCTTGCTTGCGGACCTCGGTAAGGTGGCACCTATGCCAAACAGGTGGACCACCCTTAGTTGGCCCTTGAGGCCCTAAATAAAAATGGACACAAGTTGTGTTTTTTTTAGTATGTCCAAATAGGCCGCATGAAGCCAGAAGACGTCAGGAAGAACATCGGCCCAGCAGAGAAGGAGAAGACCACCACCAGTTGTTTTGTTGTGTTTATTATGAACCATGGTAACCGCACCGGATGGTGTTTTTGGGTGCTTTGTGGTGTTTGGGTGCTTTTGGGTGCTTTGGTGGTATTGGTACTGGTGCATCGATGCAATGCGTGCTGTCTCCTCCCTCCCAACAGGAATTTCTTTCTCTTGTTCCCTAAAAAGAAAAAGAAAAAAACACACAGGTCCTGGGTTGCGTTGTAAATAAGAAATCACGTCATTGTAAATAATGCTCCCCACCGTAAATGTATAGTTTCAGAATAATTCCGTAATTCGGTTAGCTGTGGGCTTGAGTCTGTTAGACAGGATGCAATGCAATAGGGGGACATACTTATTTGTGTTTTAAAATTGTCACACTCAGGGTCAGGTTAATTGTAGAGGGAATTACACCTACATGTCACACTCAGTTAAGTCTAGTAGGCCCGAGGACGTGCCTGAAGAAAGGAGGGTGCAGTGTAACGATTTTGAGAAGTGTAACGGGTTTTGAGAAGTGTAACGGGTTTTGAGGAGTGTAACAATTTTGGAGGAAGGGTAACGGATGTGAAGAGTATGGTTTTGGTATGGTAACATCCTGGTAATGTAAATAATGGTCGCAGCCGTCCTCCTAATTAATTTCATAGAACATACACGCAGGTCACGATATATCTTTTAAATAGGGTATTTCCTTATTCCATGTAGGCTAAGTATGTGTTTTCCACTAGATTGACTTTGCATTGTATCAAACAAAATAAGCGTAGGCCCTTCCAATTTCCCCAAAACCTCCCTTCCAATTGCCTTCCGCATTTTGGCTGGTTTTCTTCAAACCACCATTGTCCACGAGGTAAGGTTGGGGAAGAAAGGCGTGTCTCCACCTCGTCATAAGAAGCAAGGAGTGAACCAGCCCTAACAGCCAATCAACACCGCGGTGAGTGACCCGGTAGGCGCGCCCTCGGAGTCGGCGGCTTGATTTCGCTGGAGGTGATAAAAGCGACTGCAGGGGACTGCTTTACCAGTCCAGATGAGAGATGACTGGAGATGACCTGGAAGAGGAGCGCAATCCACCGCAAGCCCTACCTACCTACCTACCTACCTGCCTGCCTGCAATACCCCCCTGTCGTTGGAGAGACGCGCTGAACGGAGGGAGACGGCTCCACCCCAGGAAGAGGAGCAGGTGTGCCGAGCCAGCGCGTGACGGCCGCGGATACGCGACGGAGGTTTTCCCGCCAAAACCGCGAGGGGTGCTGCGGCCTCCGACCTTGCCTTCCTCTCAAGCAATCAACCTCGAGCCATTACCTGCCTGCAATATCCATCGTGTGAGTGTGAACGTCCTGTCCTACTCGTTTGTCTTGGGGATTAAGTAAATGAAATAGAATAAGTTAACAATGCACTGTGTGACTGCTCTTTTCCATCTATTGCTGTAAATAATATTGGTCGCTCTAAAATATTGCTTGTGTGTGTATAATAAATCTGTTCTTCCTCCAAACTCTGTCTTTCTTCTCTCTTCTTCTCTTTCGGTCGCTTTAGAGGTTTCCCAATTGAATATCTGTAGCGCGATTAGTCAACGTTCGGTTGGAATCGGGTTCTAATCGGGGAGTAACTGTTCGGACGCGGTTAAATACACCACCGCTCGGTAAAATAACATCCAAAAACCGTGTCCGTAACAATATATATATTGTTATGAATTTTGGGGTAGACCTGTGGAGTCGACCAAACCACCTGTGGAGGTGTGGGAACGGTGCAGCATGCACTGAGTGCGTGTTCAGTAGCATTGGCAACAGGACAATACAGGTGGCGACATGATCAGGTGCTGGCGGTGGTGGTGCAGATGGTGCAACAAGAGGTGCTGAGGTCGAGAGAAAGAAGACTGGAGAAGGAGACTGATGGGGGAGAGGTGTGGTTTGTCAAAGAGGGCCAAGTGGTAAGAGGTGGAAAGAGGAGGAGGTGGAAAGCAAGAGGGCTGTCAGATGCTTGTGATTGGCAGGTGGTGGCAGACCTAAAGCCACAATTGGTATTCCCAGAGGAGATCTGTGTGACAAGGTTGCGGCCTGACATTGTCATTTGGTCAGGTGCAACAAGACAGGTCATCTTAGGGGAATTGTCGGTACCTTGGGAAGAGAACATGGAGGTGGTGCACGAGAGGAAGAGAGTAAAGTACAGTGAGCTGCAGGCAGATTGCCGGGAGAAGGGTTGGCGAGTTCCGTGTCAGCCATTTGAGGTGGGGTGTGGAGGGTATATTGGCAATTCCTTTTCTGCATTTCTTGCTAGGCTGGGATTGTGTGGGACAGAAAGAAGGAGGATGTGGGACAAGGTGGCCCAGGTTGCCTTGAAAGGCTCATTTTGGATATGGGGGAAGTTTATGGAGGCACATCGAACGATGTAGGTTGGTTGTGTGTGTTTTTTTTGTTTGTTTTTTTTTGTTACGATTATTAGACCCTACCGGTGTACACCGGAGGGGACTATAGGTTTGCACGCCGTCCCTCCGTCTGTCAGTCAGTCCGTCAGTTTGTCAGTCGGTCACGCAAAGAACAGTTTTCCGGACTTTTTTCTAAACGCTTAAAGCTAATGATTTCACACTTGGCACATGGTTTCGTTATGATAAGTTACAGATCAAGTTCGAACTTCACGACGTTTCGATCATTTTTGACAAAGTTATAGCACTTTGAACTTTGGGAATTCTGATCATTCTGATGATCCTTAACTCAGTGCCATTTTAAGTTTTAATTTCCTTTAAAAAAGATTTTCTCTGCAATAATAGGACCGATTGAGATCAAATTTTCACCGGAGGCGCGACTCGGTCTGTAGAATATTTTAATCGTAATTATGACATCACAGATCACGTGGTTCGACTGCCATATTGTGTTTCGTGAAAACACGAAAACCCTTTTTCTCTGCAACGGCTGAACAGATCGAGGCCAAACTTTGCAGGCAGAATCGCATACCCATGACGAACAAAAAGGTCAGCGATCATGACGTCATGCGTCACATGGTTTCAGAGTTATGACGTTTTTAATCATGAACCTTTTAAACTGAGCTCCTCCCTCATTTTTGATCCAATCGAGGGGAAACTTCACAGATCTGTTCAGCATGTCAGTCTACTAAAATGTCCTTTTGGAATTTGCGATAGGGCACGTGGTTTGGCAGATATCGTTAATTAAACGAAAATATTTTTAAAAAATGGATATTTCTTGTTTATTCTGGAGTTCTCCTCAAGCCGCACCACGCGCCCTCAGCCTTGTCTCACGAATGTCAAAAGTGCGACACAGCATGCGCTTCCGGGAGGGGCGGAGCCAAGCCGAGCAACATATATATACACATCGATCATTGATCGTGAACCGGAAAATATAATAAATTACTGATATTTAGCGACTCGAAAGGTTCTTTATCAACAACATATTTTGTCGTGCTTCTGCTGACCTGTCTGCAAGGTGCATAAATAGAAGTCCAGAGTGCGAATCACAGGTGAGCCCGTCCTGAGGTAATTAGCGATAGGGAACGATGCAGAAACTGTGGGTAAATAACCCTTGGCATTCGGTAATTTCCCCAACAGTTTTCTGGACAACAGACTGCCGGTAGGGGACATGTATTGCAGCCCAATACTCAGAATGCTTTTTATTTCTTATTTTGTGTATATGAGTGAGTGGGTGAGGGTGTGTGTTTTTGCATGGATTAATTTCTGCATGAGTGTGTGTTTTTGTATGTTGAGTGGTGTATGTTGTAAGGGTAGGTGGTTGGTTGGTTGGTGTTGTGTGTGTGTGTGTGTGTGTGTGTTTGTGTGTGTGTGTGTGTGTGTGTATGGGTGTGTATGTGTGTGTATGAATGATCTGGTGTGTTTTGTTGGTGAGTGGTGAAGGGTATAAAGGTGGGTGTTTGAGTTTTACACCATGTTTGTTTGGTCCTGTGGCTTCTGGATGCGGAGGTGTTGTTGTTGTTGTTGTTGTTGTACTCTGCGTTCGCACTGGCTGGGGGTGGGGGTATGTACGCATCCAGGTGTCGTTGCTGCATGTGGATGTGTATGTGCCCCTGCTGGCCCACCTTAGCTGACCGTATCGACGTTGAAGGGCCGAAACGGGATGATGCTGAGGACCTCAACTGAGGACCCGGTCAGTGCGGCACACTTGTCACCAGGTATATATATTGTTGTAGTTTTGCAATAAAGAACACCCCCTCTAGTTAATTACACGACAACATGTAGCCTGCAGTAGTCAGTTATTTCTTATTAAAGGTAAAGATTAGCTCCCTTCCCATTGTGTAGTAATTAAAGCAAATTTTCGTTGAGTTCAGGCATGATTCAAACCTTTGTATGGTGGAAGGAAGATGCTGGTTCATGTGCAAGGAGGCATGGCTGCAAGCACAGTCCACGTGATCAACCCGACTGTGGTAGGCATGGCTAAAAGAACCGCCCACGTCACCAGCAGGTAACCAATGAGAGGGTGTGGACACGTCACCGACAAGCAGCCAATGAGAGGTCGTGGATGCGTAAGCAGCCAATGAGAGATAGTGGACATCGCTCTTGTCATTGTATGGCGCAAGCGACACCATGCGGGTGCCGGAGGTACGAATACCGCACGCCTGTCCTTGGAGGACCGACGCAGCACCGACCCCTTCATGTCCCCATGGTGCACAACTTATTTGGGGCTCGCATCCACTATCGGTCCCACTGACCACTACCCCGGTCGGTGTCGATGCCACTGGACCACTTTATACAGGCCTTTCCCGACCCTGAGCTTCAGCAACAGCCGGCCATGTGGTGCCTACAAACCCTGAGCCAGGCGGCCGACGCTGCGGCCGTTGGGAAGTGGCGAGACCCCTGGCCCGGGGGGCTGGGGGCGAGCACCACTTGGTAGCAGTTAGGCAGGTTGGGCCCATACCTAGTGGCGGGTCCCTGAGAGGATCCGCCCCTGAGAGGGGCCCGGACCTGGAGGACATGGTCCAGAGGCGAGTGCACCAGCGGTTAGCGGGGTCTGGACCATGGCAGGTGGCTCTTGCGATGGCATGTGGTGGGCCACAACCAAATACCTCAACTTGGAACTATAGGGGGGGGGGGGGTAATTTGGAATTTCGTAGGCACGCACCTTACCAGGTGAGGTGTTATAACTGTGGCCGGTTGGGTCATCGTGCGTGGGACCCGGCACCCGGTTTAAAAGGTCACCCCAGCACCTGGGACCACCAACTCCACTCCACATGGATCGGATTAGCCGACCCCAAACCCCATCCCCCCCCCCCCCAGGGCCCAGCAAATTACCCCCTTAGGGAGGGGCTCATAGCTTAGAGGACTGGGGCAGAATCGCAGGTACCCCCCTGTGGGAGAGTGGTGGTGTGACCATTCCCCACGGGGGGGGGGGGGCATGAACATTAGTTTAGGGGGATAGCATTGTTGGTCCCACGGTGGGGGCCAGCAATGGTTACTTCCATGGGGGCACCAAAACTCTAGCTGAGGGAGGGCTAGGATAATGGTTAGGGATCTAGAGAGACCATCGGGACTGAGATTTAAGTAGTGACCATGAACTGTAGAGGGGACATAGAGAGTTTAGGTGATGGTTAAAAAAGGGTGTGTGCATAGTTTAAAGGGACAACGAGGGAAGCACGAGCTATAGGGGAAATCAGTTAAATAGATGATGCAGTGTGTGAGAGTATAAATTGACTTGTGTGGTGGTAAAAATAATTGTTTTGAGTGGAATACATGGTGTGGAATGGATGGTGTGAAAATAATTGGTGTGGAATGCATGGTGTGGAATGCATGATGCGACGGATTGAATGGGGGGACTGGAACCCATTCCCGGAGGCCCAGAGGGGTAGTGTAAAGTTAGATAGAGGGTGAAGGTAAATTATCATGGATATTGACACTTGTGGTGCTGATTGTGGAATGTAGTGTTTTGTGAGGTGCAGGAGGCAATAGAATGACTGGGTGTGTGGCTTGGTGGGTAGATAGTTGACTGAGGCACCCCGCCGGTCACAGAGAGCTCGTCGGCCAGGTAAGTCCATAGGTAGACTCAGGGAACCAGTTAAATTAGTGTGTGAGTGGGGTCTGAGGATCCAGGGAAAGGAATCGGGTTGCCAAATGGCAAGGTTGGCATCAGGTGGGAAGTGCCGAGGAGGGCCTTCCCCAGATAGGTTAGGGTGAGGAGTAGGCAAGCTTGGGAGCATTAGAGGGGGACGTGGGAGACAAGACGTAGAGACGAATTGTAAATACAAGGAGGAATAGGGTAGTGTCGTAGGCGGTGGGGGTACGTACGGTTAGCCGAGCTCTAGCTCACTTTGCCGGCATTCCTCTCACCCATTCCGTTACCTTTATTTTGCATGTGCCACCATGCCCTTTCCTTGTGCTCGTTACGCTTTGTCTTCCCTCCCCGATCCAGGACCATCATGAGAACTCACCTTGCGGTCGCAGCGTCTTGCTGCCATCCATCACCCATTATGGAACACTAGCTCTGTGGACACACATTTGGACCACCTGTCAAGTGGCCCTGCTCATGAAATACACTGTAAATGGCCCATGTGTGGAAATGTGAAAAATTAGATGGCCTATGATCTTGCAATGAATGGCCTGTATCCCGGTCAGGGCCAGCCGGTTTTGTGAGGAAGCCTACCAAGGCAAGAACCACAAGATTATTCCAGCAACAAGTGCCTCAATTCTTTATTCTTTGAGTCCAGGTACTGGGTCATAGTTTTTATAAAGAAATCGTGTTTAGTGTGTTAAATGTAAAAATGTTGCCCACCGGATATGTGTTTAGTTTCAAAATTCGGGCAATAAGCAAACAGTATAAGGTTGTGGGTGTGAATCTGTTCGGTAGTTTCTCAACGCATTAGGAGGGACATATTTAGTTTTAAAATGTCACACACATTGGGGTTAGAGTTTAAAATATTGAGGAATCACATCTACGTGTCACACTAATGGTAATGTTAAATGAATGCCCAGCTCCCCCAGCCGTTCCTCATGTGGACGACTCGGGAAGAGTCTGGGTGAGAGGAGGGGGGCAGTATTGTAGTTTTGCAATAAAGATAACCCCTTCTACTTAATTACACGACAACATGTAGCCTGCAGTAGTCAGTTATTTCTTATTAAATGTAAAGATTAGCTCCCTTCCCATTGTGTAATAATTAAAGCAAATATGTGTTGAGTTTAGGCAGGGTTCAAACCTTCGTATAGTGGAAGGAAGACGCTGGATCATGTGCAAGGAGGCGTGGCTACAAGCACAGTCCACGTGATCAACCCGACTGAGGTAGGCATGGCTAAAGGAACCGCCCACGTCACCAGCAGGTAACCAATGAGAGGGTGTGGGCACGTCACCAACGAGCAACCAATGAGAGGTCGTGGACGCGTAAGCAGCCAATGAGAGATAGTGGACATGCAAACAACCAATGAGAGATCGTGTATACGCAAACAACCAATGAGAGATCGTGGACACGCAAACAACCAATGAGAGATCGTGGATACGCAAACAACCAATGAAAGGTCGTGGACACGTAAAACAACCAATCAGGTCTGGACACTTATCTAACAAACTTCACTGGCAATCTACCAGTATTGCCTCGGCCAATGGGAGCCTGTGGAACATTCTAGGGAGGTTTTTCGACCAGATATAAACCACGTGTCCATCGCACGTTTCTCTCTCTGCTCGCTCTCGCTGCCCTCTCATCGTATGACCTTCGAGCTGGCTGTCCTCCGTGCTGGTTTGTCCTTCCTGCGCTCGACCTTCGTTTCTCGTGGTGTCAACCATGCTGGTTCGTCCTTCGTCCTTCCTGCGCTGAATTCATTCGTCCTGGATCGTCGTTCGTGCTGGTTTGTCCTTCCTTCGCTGAATTCATTTGTCCTGGATCATCGTTCGTGCTAACTTGAAAGTGGCGGTTCGTTCTGCGGACCTTCTTCAAGCTGCGCGTCCTGAACGGGCCGTGAGCTACATGCAGAAGCTGGCAAACCCAAGTCTGCAACTGCACGTTGCTCGGTACGAGTTTAACCTGTGTGATTCATTAAGAGTGTGTGTGTAAGGCGCCTTTTGGGATTTAGATAGATAAGAATTGATAAGCCTGCCTCTCGTCCTTTTTCTGTGAATCTATATATATAAAACACAGTTTGTTTGTGTGTTACCTATAGACTCCTAAACGGAGAGGCTGACGTGCTTGATATTTGGCATAGACATGGCCATTGAGCCTGGGAAGGACATGGCCTACCTAAAAATATTTGACGAGATCCATATTTTTTTATTCATATTTACCTCAGTGCATTTCAGCGAGGTACATCATACACGGAATTCTCAGCCTGTGCCAGAGGAGCTCGCTGATTCGCTCAGAGCGATCACGTGATGTTCCATCCTCGCCGCCAGACCACTGAACTGAAAATATATAGAATGACCATTGCCATTCACACCACACAGGTGGAGATGTAGCTACCGGGCGCCATCTTGGTTAGCACGACTCGACCGACTCGCTTCGCGGATCTCATTTGTTTTGAACGTGCCCCAGATTTTAAAAGCCAGACAACTGTTAAAATGCCATTTTGTGCGGCAATAAACTGCTCCAATCAGTTACGGAAGGGTTGTGGAAAGACGTTTCACAGCTGTTTCAATGATATTTAATTCATATCGCACAAAATCGACAAAAATCGACACAAAAACACGATCGCACAAAAGGTGAAAAAACGCAATCGCTTTTCGCTCTGAATTACGTGCAAACGCATGATGGAAATCACCATCGCCCAGCATCGATTGCTACACCTTTCACCGAGTATGAGCGTTCTATATATTTTCAATTCAGTGCGCCAGACTTGCTCACATACTTGATTTTTGGCATAGACGTGGCCATTGGGCCTGGGAAGGACATGGCCTACCTAAAAATGACCTCTGATGACGAGATCCATATTTTTTACTCATATTTTACTTAGCGCATTCCAGTGAGGAACATTACACATTGAATCTCAGCCTGAGCTGCAATGTCTTTGTTGACTGGCCCTCCCCTTCCCCCCCCCCTCCCCTTCCTCCTCCCCCCTCCCCTTCCTCCTCCCCCCTCTCCCTCCCCCTTCCCCCTCCATCCTCCCCTTCCCCCCTCCCCTTCCCCCCTTTCCCCCTCCCCTTCCCCCTCCGTCATCCCCTTCCCCTCCTCCCCTTCCTCCTTTTCCCTCCCCCCTCCCCTTCTCCCCTCCCCACCCCTTCTCCCCTCCCCTTCCCCATTCCCTTCCCCATTCCCTTCCCCCCTCCCTCCTCCCCATCCCCCCTCCCCTTCCCCTCCCCCCTCCCCTCTCCCCTCCCCTTCCCCATTCCCTTCCCCATTCCCTTCCCCCCTCCCTCCTCCCCATCCCCCCTCCCCTTCCCCTCCCCCCTCCCCTTCCCCCTCCCTTCCCCCCTCCCCTTCCCCCTCCCTCCTCTCCGTTCCCCTCCCCTTCCCCCTCCCCCTCGTTCCCCTCCCCTCCCCCGCCCGGCAATGCCGGGTACTTCTGCTAGTCATAAATAAAAGACGTGTACATTTTTGTTTCCTTTCATCCTGTTCGTGTACGTCTTTTCCTCCATTGGCCCAGCATAGGCCGAACCGAGTTGACTTTAATCAGGCCCATATATCACGCAGGATAATGCCGCGACCCACACCGTGTGATCTGCTCGGCGCACCATAAGGTGTGGGAACGCGAAGGTTCAATCACCGGTCTTCCTAACCACCCGGTCTTGAAGGTATTTGGGTAGTGACCAATAACCCTTCACCCGTGGTTGGGGGTTTGGCAATTGAAGTTGCTTCACAACCCGTCGACCGCGAGTTTAGTCACGGCGGCCTGTGGACCCGGTGTCTCTGAGGGTAACCGGGGACTCCCCCCCCCCCCCCCCCCCCTTAGTACGTCGACAGAACCGGGGTTCCGCAACAATATACATATATATATGTATATACACATACACAAATATGTGTGTGTGTGTGTGTGTGTGTGTGTGTGTGTGTGAGGGATTTCTTAGGCTCATGGGGGGAGTAGGACCCATTCCCCCCCCCCCTCAAAGCTAAGGTCAGACTGCCTCGATCTGAGAAGCAGTTATTGAACAGCCTTCATCTCAACTTTGTGATGGAATTCTTTATCTTGCCACCAGTATGTGTTGCAGGGACAGCCTGTGTGACAAAGGACATGTTTAAGTTTCCTTGTTCTTCGGTAAACGTATCTAAAGACAAATGTAGACTGAAATTCTCTTAGTTTGTCTGGTGGATGGCTTTGTAGTGTTATTTCTTGAAACAGCACTACTGGCTTATGTGCTGACATTCTTCTCATATATGAATGATCTTATCCTAATAAACCTCTAGCATTTCACTTGGTCAGAGTATTGAGATTCCTGGATGAAGGGATTCAGGAAATCCACGAGATATATATATATATACATATATACAAGGCGTTTCAAAAAAAAGGTAATCCGAATTCAAGGGGTTAATATGCAAAGGTTATTTATTTTAACAATTTACATGTGGTAAACTAATTAAGAGGAGATCCTCAGCTTTCCATTGATACCTTCCATGCATCATTGCTGTCACACATGACCGAGTACATGTTCATTGAAAATGACAAGTTCAAATCGCATTTTTACAAGTTTGGCTAATCGATGCAAGTCAGGATAATTGGTGCAAAATGAACGTCAGATGTGAACTTTTCTCAGGAATGATTGGCCTTTATGCACCCACACCTTCAACATGTCCACATCCCCTTTCAACACAAAGCTCACAGCGGTGGAGCATGCCCTGAACTGCTCGTCTCACCATAGCCGGGTCATTGCGCAAAGCATCCACTTCATGTCGAATACGGCCCTGCAATTCATATAATTTATATATACACAAAGAATTAAGTTAAGCACCCCTACACAACGAATTAAGGTAAGCACCCCCTAATATATATTCTTTGTGTATATGTATACATTGGCATATATTCTAAGGTATGTGAGATCAAATAATGATTGGTATGACATTAGCAATTATCCATTGATGAAATTGAGTGATCAAAGTGAAAAAAAGTGATTGGTTGAGTCAGTGATCCGATCACGTGGGTCCTACACACGTTATTGACGCAAAGATCGCTAGAGGTCTTCTCAGAACAATGACTGTACGTTAGAAAACATAAACGTCATCCACACTGTCCGTGATGGACCTATAGCTCCATACTTAAATTGAGGTGAAAATATGCCTAAAATTCCCAAAAAATTTCACCTTAAATTATTCAGAATAAAATATTGAAAACGGCATGATTGTTATGTTTTTATGTGACCATAATATCACTTCTCCAGAAAATATAGCAATATCATGGGTATATTACACTGTTTTGACGACAACAAACTTGTAATGTGCGAGGTTGTAAAAAAACGGGGGGGGTGCTTAACTTAATTCTTTGTGTATATATAATTTGTTGCGGTCGTGGGCGGTTGTCAAATCCCCACTTCTGGCAACAATTTGTTGTGGGAGCCGGGTTCAAGTACGACCGCCGAAGTATGAGGGACTGGGGGGGGGGGGTCCAAATTTAAGGTGCACACGTCACCGAAGACGGCAATCGAACCCTCACTTTACCACACCTTCTGGATGCCGAGCGGTTTTGCACGGTGTGGAAAGTGGCGTTACCCCCACGAGATTTATGGACCTGAGTCTAGCCAAATTCGGTCTCGGATCATGCTAGGCCAATTGGTGAAAGGACGTACCTAACAGGTTGGAAAGGAATCAAATGTACAGCCTTTTATTCAAAAGGCACAGAGAAACAGCGACGAAGATACACCTTAACAATGCTTACCTATCATAATAAAGCCCACTGGCGCCTTCACTCTCTGACACACACATTCAGGGAATAACATTGGTTAAAGGGCATACCGATGTACGTGCTGGGATTCCTCACAATTGGCCATGGGGTCTGGTGTGCGCGGCTCGCAGTTCGATGACGTCAGGTCCGCAGGACGAACCGCCGCCTCGAAGTTGGCACGGACAAACGCAGCACAGGTAGATGAACTTCAGCGCAGGTGAGTCGTGTAGAAATTGCCAACGCTTGCGGGTCAGCCGGATGGCGCAAATGAACGGCGCAGATGCGATGGGTGTCGGGCGTCGAACAAAGGCCAAACACGTACCGTGGAAGAAACGAAAAGGCAAGTGAAGTCTCAACGTGGGCATGGCAAAAAGGGCAAGAGCTCAGGTGTGTCCTCGCAAAGTCCAATAAAACAAGAGAACCCAGGTGTGTCCTCCGTGAAGTCCCGAAAGCAAGAGAACCCAGGTGTGTCCTCCATGAAGTCCCGAAAGCAAGAGAATCATGTCGTCCACGAGGCAAAGAGAGAACTGAGCAGGAGGTCGTCGACGTGGCGAAATCCCAGGCAAAAGAGAATAAAATTGCGATCCGCGTGAGCTTTTACCAGATCCGCCCATGCCCCTCAAAATGTTCCACAGCCTCCCATTGGCTGAGGCTTATCGCATCATGGCGACGGGTTCCTGGCTCACCATTGGTCCATTTGGCTACGTGGTCCATTTGGCTACGGCTTTCTGCACATCTTGTGTTATGGCTTCCCTTAACCACACAAGGGTTTGATATTCTGCCTAACTCAACGCATATTTGGTCTTTTTTTACTACTCAATGGGAAAGGGCTAATCTTTACATTCAATAAGAAATAACTGACTACTGCAGGCTACATGTCGTGCAATTGACTATAGAGAGTTTGCCTTTATGGTACAACTGCAACACTACCCCCTTCTCTCACCAAGACTTGACGCGAGTCGTCCACATGGAGCGGCTGGGGTGAGCTGGCATTCTTTTAAACATTACTTTTAGTGCGACACGTAGATGTGATTCCCCTAACATTTTAAACTCTAATCCCAGTGTGCGACTTTTTTTTTCTTTTTTTTTTTACATTTAAATGTACATTTTTAAACTAAATATGTCCCTCCTAATGCGTTGAGAAACTACCTAACAGATTCACACCCACAACCTTATACTGTTCACGTATTGCCGGAATTTTGAAAGTAAACACATAACCGGTGGGCAACATTTTTACATTTTACACTACACACAATTTATTTAACAAAAACTATGACCCAGGACCTGGACTTGAGGAATAAAACTTGGAGAATTTGATGCTGGAGTCATCTTCTTGTTTCTTTCCTTGGTAGGCGGGCTATCAAAAACGGCTGGCCCTGACCGGCATACAGGCAATTTGAAGATCAGGGCCATCTAAATCTTCACAATTGCACACATGGATCACTTTTTATTTCTTGAGCAGGGCCACTCGAATCGTGGTCCAAATGCGTGGCGTCAGTGCCACTCAACAGGTGATCCATGTGTGGAAAGATGATGAGGCAGCCAAGAGGTGCAACCATGGAGATGGGTGTGGCCACAGAGCCAGTGGTCCGTAATGAGTGAGTGATGGGATGATCGGAGTAAGTGATGGATGGCAGCAAGATGCTGCGACCGCAAGGTGAGTCCTCGTGATGGTCCTGGATTGGGGAGGAAGAGAAGACGCAACGAGCAAAAAGGAAAAGACACGGTGGCACATGCAAAACACAGGTATGACAAGCGGGTGAGAGGACCACTGGCAGAGTGAAGTCGAGCCTGGCCCTACCCGTTCATGCCTCCCCCCGTTAACTGCACAACCCTAGCCCTCCTTGTATTTACAATTCGTCTCTACGTCTCGTCTCCCCCGTCCCCTCTTTATTCCAAATTCGTCCCCAAATCCCCCCAGGTTCTCCCAGGAAGGAAAGGCGGAATAAACACAATGTTTCGTACTCACGTCGTGATGCATCTCACCAATCAAACATTGAGTCCCGTGGTGCGAAATCCATCCCCTAGTGGATGGCTGTGGATGGTGTGAAGGGGTCTTCACAAAATTCTAACGACACTAACATCATTACACATTTTAATCTCCCCGGGTCGTACCCTGCCAATCGGCCTTCTTTAAACTATGTGGTTCTAAGAACCAGAATTCCCATTGCCCACACTGTGGTGGCGTGGTTTCCTCCTGAATTTGGGTCTAAACCAACCATTTTTCAACCTGTGCCCTCAAACATTTCAGGGCTGGGTCGTGTGGCTCCACCAGCAGGTCTACCTACCTGCACCCCTCCGTTCACTGGAGCTGCCTGCTCCTCACTCTAACCTACCTGGGGAAGGCCCTCCCTGGCGCTTACCCCCTGATGCCCACCTTGCATTGGGCAACCCGGGTCCTTTCCCTGGATCCTTGGGCCCCACTCACTCTAACCTAACTGGCTCCCTGAGCCTACCTGTGGCCTTACCTGGCCGACGAGCTCCCAGTGACGGAGTGCCCCAAATAACTATTTGTAGTAATTAAGCCACACGCCCAGCCATTCCACCGCCTCCTGTACCTTCCAAAAAAAAAAAAAAAATTCCACAATCAGCACCACAGGTGTCAATATCTATGCAATTTACCTGTACCCTCTATCTAACTTTAAATGACCCACCCGGGCTTTCGTGAATGGGTTCCACTCCCCCCATTCAATCCTTCACACCATGCATTCCACACCATGCATCCCACACCATTTATTCTCACACCAAATATTTTCACACCAGAACACAATTCCATTCACACTTACACACTCAGCATCATTCTTCCAACTAATTTCCCCTATAACTCGTGCTTCCCTCGTCGTCCCTTTAAACTATGCACACCCTTTTTGTTAGCAACCACTAAACTCTCTACGTCCCCACTTCTGTTCATTGTAACTACTTAAATCTTGACCCTATTGTCTCTAGATCCCTAGTCATTATCCTAGGCCTCCCTCATCTAGTGCTTCGGTGCCCCCATGGAGCAACCATTGCTGGCCCCTCCATGGGCCTAACAATGCTATCCCCCTAAACTAATGCTAATGGGCCCCGTGCACGTGGGGAATGGTCTCTCCACCATACCCCCACATGGGGGGCACATACTTCCCCCAGTTCTCTAAACTATGATCCCCTCCCTGTGGAGGTACCTGGTCGTGGCTCGGCCTCTAAGGGCCGAGCGATCCATGCGGGTGGTTGGTTGCCTGTATGGGGTGATATCCGGCCAGCATTGATGATCCGAGGGGGGGGGGGGAAATGGTGGGCCCAGGTGCCGGGGTCCATCCCTGCACGGGGCCCTGCAGTCCCACGCACGATGACCCAACCGGCCACGGTTACAAAACCTCACCTGGTAAGGTGCTTGCCTTCGACACTTCAAATTACCCCTCAAAACCCGCCGATCGCTCTTGCCATGGTGCGGCGCCAACAATACCGTGCGGGTGCCGGAGATATGAATCCCGCACACCGGTTCTTGCGAGACCGACACCGCATTGATTCCCTCCAGTACCCACGGTGTACCACTCGTCGGGGGCTCGCGTAATCTATTCGTCCCACTAAGCACTACCCCGGTCGGCGTCAATGCCTGAGCCGCATCATTTCTCGCACTCCATTTCGTACTTGCACACTGTGGTGTGCACACTCTCTCCACACACTCCGTACCCGCACACACCGGTGCACATACTCTCTCCACACACTCCATAATCGCACACACCAGTGCGCAAACTCTCCACACACTCCGTAATTGCACACACCGGTGTGCACACACTCTCCACACACTCCGTAATCGCACACACCGGTGCGCACACTCTCTCCACACACTCTGTAATCGCACACACCGGTGCACACACTTTCTCCACACACTCCTTCTCATTCGTTTAGTCGGGCGTGACATAGGTGACATAGTCACATTTCATACATCTCATTTAGGGTGACATAGTCACTTTTTCGGTCTTCGAGGCCGGCCGATAGGCACAGTGTGACCAGAAGGGACGTGGTTCTCCTGACCGCGTGGCCCTCGACTCGGTGGGGTTTGTCCGCACAACGTGGGCGCATCAGGATGAACTTTAGCCGGGGAGCGTTTGGGTGCGTGGCGCCTTTGGGCGCCCCGGTCTGATACTGCCGCCCACGCGCAGAACAACTTGTGAGTGCACGTGGGTCCCGGCGGTCCCACTGGCCTAGCGCTACCATGTTTAGACAGCGAGATCCGTCCCCGGGCACCGGTACCTACTCCCGGAAGTCGAGAGATCAGCGGCGCCAGGCACGGTAGGACACCCGCGGAGCCCCGGTGGACCAGGGGCGCGCGAGCCTACGCGTTAGCGTGCTACGGCGGAATCAACGGCTTCGGCCACGGCCGGGCCGATACTCGGCCCGGTCGCACCGGAAATGAACTGGTTCGACGCCCACGCTAGAGGGGTCGTGGGCGACTGAGATGTGTTAACAAATTAATTAATTAATTTGAGATGTCCGATTCCTAGTGTTTGGAAATTTGGAAGAGCTTGACCCTAGCCTTTCCCTTGCGAGGGCAAGGAGGAACTTAACACTTGACACTTAAGCTTAGTTTGAAGTACACCCTGCCAGCGCTCCCGGTGGGACGGCAGGGCAACCAGAAGGGACGAGGTTCTCCTGACCACGTGGCCCTCGATCTGGGAAGCGAGAGGCGTTCCATTAGTGGACGCGCCCATCATGCCCGACTTTTGGGCGGCCCCGGCAGGCCGTTTGTTTTGACGTTCCGTGACAGGCCCCGGACCCCCACCTCAGGGCCGACCGGGCGACCGGAATGAATCCCGGTGTCCCGATCCGAACCTTCAGAGCGGGCCGGCTGCACTTTCCGTCCCTGCGGTCCCAAATACCGGAACCACCCGCATACCACTTTATTCGACAAAATGAGGTGCGGCCTACAGCCTTAGAAAACCAACCCTATATAAGTCAATACCTCCAACGAGAGGGTGGTGGGAGGGTGATGGCAGGGTGATGGCAGGGTGATGGCAGGGTGATGGGAGGGTGATGGCAGGGTGATGGCAGGGTGATGGGGGAGGGTGATGGGGCCTCCCTATAGAAGTCAGTACCTCCAACGACACAGGCGCGCATTCGTGCCGCGTGACGTGGTGACGTCATCACACTTTCACCTCAAAAGACCCATTTGATATAAGTTAATATTCTGATATAAGCTTTAGAAAACCAACCCTATATATATACTATATATATACTAGCCGAAACCCGTGGAACATCCACGGAAGGGAGGATGTGGTGTATGGATAGAGTGTACCATTATGGATGGCATAGGGGATTTGCTTGTCCGAGTAAGAGTTAGGAAGAAAGATGAGAATGAAGAGTGCGTATATGAACAACGATCGCCGACACCGGCACAAATGCATGCTCTGGATTGTCCACTCGGTGGACGGCTTGCTTTCGCCTTCGCCTGTCCAATCAGCGGACGGCTGGCTTCGCCTTCGCCCAGCAGACGCCAATACGATGGCGTCGTAAGATGGCGTCGTATCGGCAGTTAATCGGATGCTTTTGGGCCCTAACATCGGCTAATTCAGATTTTTCGAGTATGGCTGTACGTGATAAATAAAGAGCGCGGTTCGTAGATCGTAAATCCATTAGTGCCGTGGGCATCGGGTCACTGGGTGCGGCGTAAAAGGGATAACAAAGTCGAGTCCTTACGCTATTATTATTATTATTATTATTATTATTATATATATATATATATATATATATATATATATATATGTATATTAGGATATATATATATACATACATACATACATATTTTCTCGCCCCCGGGGTTAAGACCCCAAGAGGATGAATGGCTGAAAGGACCTTTGCTCCGAGGTGTATACCCAACTTGGCGGTATGAAGGTTCGAAGTCTTACCTGATCGTAAACAAATGCAGGAATTAATCCAAACTCACAAACACATAGATGTGGCAGCAAAATGCACAATACAAGAAAAGTAAGATTTGACGAATAATTATTTAATAAAATAAAAGCAAATAACAATGAAAGGTGAGGTAAAAACTAAAATTCCAAAATGAGACATCTACACTCAGACTCACATATGAACAAGGGGAAATCAAAAGTAAAAGAAAATATATAATGCTTTGGTAATCGGCCTGCACTCGTCGGGCAGACATTGGCTGGTAAGGTTGTTAAGGCTTGCTGATCGCTCATCGCCTCCAAACCACTGCGCGGGAAATGCACAAAATGGCGCAATGTCATGATCCTCAACATCCAGAGGAAACACAACGTGGACCCAGATTTGTGTCTGTAGTTGTACTGTGTCGTGTCTGTACCATGTCCGTGCTGTGTCGATGTCCCACCCCAGTGGAATGGGGAGGGAGGGGTGGTGGCCAGGTGAGAATCCGTCGCCAGCTGGTGAACTAACACAGGTGTTTGATTAACTGCTTAAAGCACTTGTGCACATGTGCTGGCAGCTGGGTACAGATGGTTTTGCAGTTTCTTCTGCTGAATCATGGGGTGGAGACCTCAATCATCCTCTCTCGATCGTGGCAGATAACCACAAGATCTAGCCATCTTATTATTCGAAAATTATTCGCCGTTTAAGTTAAATTGTACGGCGATATAACCATAGACAGTCCGGATTTGGTGGTCGACTTCATGGTATGACGTGACAGCTAATCGTGAAGAAGAAGATTTCAACTTTTAATCACAAAGTTACCCACTTTTTAAATTGGAAATAGACATATCAAATTTTGTATGGTATCTAGGTATAGATTAGCGTCGAGGTGGTCTGAGCATTTGGGTTCGCCTTTAAATAACACAACAAATTCAAGATTCCTGGTTATACCTTCATATGTAAGGACAGAGCACGTTGAAATTGAGGTGGATGTCGGGTGTCTTCAAGTTTGGTGTTCCCTTCAATGAAATTGAATGTAATGCTGAACTGGAAAGGAATATTATCAAAGTCCCTTGCACTATGGAAACTGTTACGATCATAAATTTCTTTAATCCCTGCCAACCAATTATCTATAATAACTCCAGGAGGTCCTAATTGCAAAGGGGTAATTTGGTGTGGTGACTTCAACAGCCACAATATTCTATGGGGTTCCAAATTCACTGACAAAAATTGTCAATGCATTGAAAATATAATCGATGAAACTGACCTAGTGTGGGAGCTGTGCTCGCACGATAAAGCCAGACAAAATGGACGACACAGGAACGAAGTTTCACCGAGCTATTTATTTAGCTCAAAACAAAAGAACTCAAAAGCACACTGAATCCGCCCCTCAAACGGGCGGCAATTTATATCGCAAACTGAACAAACAAAAGCCACGCCTCTCAGGCAGGGCGTGGTATGCAAAATAGGTAAGTCACGCCTCTCGATGGGGCGTGGTATGCAAGGCAAGTGTTCGCCCGAGAAGGGCAAGTCTGGACACACCCGGGCGAGTCCGGACACGTGACCGCTCGCCGGTTGCGTCATCGGCGGGTGCACGGTAATTGTGTCATGCTTCCGGTAACCGCAACACGCGCCCCCCCAGAATTAACCTGCACCGGGAGAGTCAGTTTGAGGGGGGTCCTGATGACCCAGCCAAAACGACCCCTGGTGATTCGTGTGGGGGTGGTAGGTGGCGTGGCGGTGGACGGACGGGCGGGGGGCTTGGTTGACGGGGGACGGCCGCGTCGTGGAGGAAGGGCCAACCGTGGAGGTTGGTCGAGGTCCAAATGGGCCGGCTTGAGGCGTTCCACGGAGATGCGGTCCGGCTTGCCGCCGATGTTGACGATGAATGACTTGTCGTCCCTCTGCAGGACCCGGACAGGTCCATCGTACGGCGGCCGGAGCGGTCCCCGGTGTGCGTCGTGCCGGATAAAAACGTACTCCGCAGTGCGAAGTGCTGGGGGGACGTGGGGTTGGGGGCAGCCATGGTGGAACGTGGGCACGGGGGCAAATCTCCTGGCGGCCTCCTGGAGGTCCGAGCGTTGGCGAGCCGCGGACCAGGGGCCGGTGGCGTCAAGGATGAATTCAACCGGCACGCGCAGTGGCTGGCCATAGACCATCTCGGTGGTGGAAGCCTGGAGGTCCTCTTTAGGGGCCGTTCGGAGGCCCAATATGACCCACGGGAGCCTGTCGGCCCAACCGTCGTCCTGGAGGCTGGCCCTGAGAGCGGCCTTCATCGAGAGGTGGAACCGCTCGCACAAGCCGTTGGCTTGGGGGTGGTAGGCCGTGGTGCGGTGAAGCTTGACCCCCAAGGCCTGGGCGACCGCGCCCCAAAGCTCGGAGGCGAATTGCGGGCCTCTGTCGGAGGAGATGTCCGAGGGCGTGCCGAAACGGGCAATCCAGGTGCCAATGAAGGCCTGCGCCACGTCGGCAGATGTTGTTGATGCCAGCGGGATGGCCTCTGGCCACCTGGTGGTCCTGTCCACCATCGTGAGGAGGTGGGTGAAGCCCCGCGAGGAGGGAAGGGGTCCCACCAGGTCCACATTGACGTGGTCGAAGCACCGCGCGGGCACGTCGAATGGTGCCAATGGGGCCTGGGTGTGCTGGTGGACCTTCGCGTGCTGGCAGGCGACACAGGCATTGGCCCAGTCGCGGACGTCCTTCCGGAGCCTGTGCCAGACGAACTTTGCTGCCACGATCTTCTGTGATGCTTTCCGGCCCGAGTGGGAAAGGCCGTGGAGGGCATCAAAAATGTGCCACTGCCATCTGGTGGGCACGATGGGGCGAGGTTGGCCCAGGGAAACATCGCACAGGAGAACTGTGCCTGTGTCCTCGAAGGGGACGTCGGCCAACCGCAGGCCTGTGTCCGCTGTCCGGAGGGCTTGCACCACGGGGTCGGCGGTCTGGTCGGCCGCCATGCGGGCGAAGTCCACTCCCAGGTGGACGGCTTTCACGCCGGACTGGGAGAGGCAATCGGCCACAGCATTGTCCTTGCCCGCGACATGCCGGATGTCCGTCGTAAATTCGGACACGGCGGAGAGGTGGCGCTGCTGGCGGGCCGACCACGGCTCCATAACCTTGGCCATAGCGAAGACCAGGGGTTTGTGGTCCACAAACGCCGTGAACGGGCGGCCCTCCAAAAGATGGCGGAAATGGCGAACAGCCAGGTAAAGGCCGAGAAGCTCACGGTCGAAAGCGCTATACTTGCGCTCGTTAGGGCGAAGCTGCCAGCTGAAGAAGGCCAGCGGTTGCCAAGCCCCGTTCACCCACTGTTCATGCACGGCGCCCACCGCGTAGTCGGAAGCGTCCGTGGTGAGGGCGATGGGTGCGTCGAGCGCCGGGTGCGCCAGCATGGTTCCGTTGGCGAGAGCCAGCTTAGCGCCTGTGAATGCCGCGTCCATCTCTGTGGTCCAGGCGACGTCGTGCTTGGCCGGCTTGCCCCGGAGGGCTTCAAACAGGGGGCGCATGAGTTGGGCGGCGCGAGGCACGAACCGGTGGTAGAAATTTACCATCCCCAAAAATTCCTGTAGGGCCTTGATGGAGCGGGGGCACGGGAAACTTATGACTGCCTCCACCTTGGTAGGCAGCGGGACGGCCCCGTGCTTCGTGATGCGGTGCCCCAGGAAGTCGACGGCCGTTACGCCAAACTGGCATTTCGCCGGGTTGATGATGAGGCCGTGCTGGCCGAGGCGTTCGAAAATCGTGCGCAGGTGGACGAGGTGCTCCGCACGGGAAGTGCTGGCGATGAGAATGTCATCCAGGTAGACGAACAGAAAGGTGAGATCACGCAGCACACTGTCCATCAGCCGCTGGAAGGCCTGGGCCGCGTTCTTAAGGCCGAATGGCATTCGGAGGAACTCAAAGAGGCCAAAATGTGTAATTACAGCCATCTTCGGAACGTCGGCCGGCCGGACAGGTACCTAGTGGTAGCCCCGAATAAGGTTGACCTTGGAGAAGATCACCCCGCCCTGCCAAACGGGCGGAAAAGTCCTGTATGTGTGGTATCGGGTACCGGTCGGGGATGGTGGCATCGTTGAGGCGGCGGTAATCGCCGCATGGTCGCCATCCGCCACCCGGTTTGGGCACGATGTGCAGGGGCGAGGCCCACGCGCTATTCGAGCGTCGCACAATGCCCAATCGCTCCAGCGCATCGAATTCCACCTTCGCCACGGCGTGTTTGGCCGGGTCGAGGCGGCGAGCCCTGGTGTAGCCCGGGGGACCTGTGGTCGGGATGTGGTGTTCGACGCCGTGCTTGATGGTGACGGCCGAAAACGTCGGCTGCATGAGGGCGGGAAACTCGGCGAGTAGGCGGGTGAACTCGTCCACGGCCGGGAGCGCGCAGGCTAGCTTGGTCGGAGCGGAGCCGCTCAATGAGCAAGCGAGCGAGCTGAAGGTCTCCACGTTGATGAGCCGATGCCGTTTGACGTCGACCAAAAGCCCATGCGCACAAAGAAAATCTGCACCCAGCAAGGCCATGGGCACGTTCGCCGTGATGAAGTCCCACCTGAAGCGCTGGCCCCCGAAGCAGAATGCGACGCTGCGCAAACCGAAGGTGCGGATGGAGGAACCGTTTGCGGAGACCTAAGGCGGGGCCGCATAGCGCGGCCTGTTTGTCCTGCACCGAGGCGGGTATCAAGCTCAGCTGAGTGCCGGTGTCACACAAAAAACGCCGCCCGGACTCCGTGTCCGTGATAAACAGAAGGCTGCCTGAATGGCCGACGCTCATGGCAGGCAGCGAGCGCCGGACTGGTCATTTCCCGACCTGCTGAAAGTGCACGGTGGGCGGCACGCTCTGGCCTTCTGCCCGAACCTGGCGTGGTAATAGCACATGGTCCGCTCTGGTGGAGGCGCCGGCGGTCGCGTTGGGTTCGGTCGATGGGGCGTCGCGGCGGCCGTCAGTGGCGCGGACTTGGCCGGTGGAGGCGCCGGTCGTGGCGAGGGCGTTGCCTCGGTCGGCCCAGGGTCCCAGGCGGCCGCTCCGACATGTCGCCTGGCCGAGAAAAATTTATCGGCCTCCTTGGCCAGGGCGCGAGGGTCCGTGATGGGCGAATTGGCCAAAGTTAACCGTACCTGCCCGGGTAGCCGCTGGAGGAACAGCTCGCGGAAGAGGAAGTCCGGGCTGTGGTCACCGAGAAGAGCAAGCATGTGGTCCATGCTTTCGGATGGACGGGCCTCACCCAGGTCCGGGAGGTGTAGTAGTTGTTGTGCGCGTTCAGTCTCCGTGAGTCCAAACGCACCGAGAAGTAGGACTTTGAGCGCGCCGTATTTGTCGGCGTTCGGCAGGTGCTGGAGGAAGCTCAGGACCCGGGCAGCGGAGGAGGCGGTGAGTGCAGAGACCACATGGTGGTATTGCGTCGTGTCCTCCGTAATTTTCTGCAGGGCGAATTGAGAAGCCGCTTGAGCAAACCAATCGGCCGCGTGCGACTCCCAGAAGCCCGGGAGCTTCAAAGCTGCAGCTGACTCCATCGCCGTGTTCTTAGAAAGGGGTCACCGATTGTGGGAGCTGTGCTCGCACGATAAAGCCAGACAAAATGGACGACACAGGAACTAAGTTTCACCGAGCTATTTATTTAGCTCAAAACCAAAGAACTCAAAAGCACACTGAATCCGCCCCTCGAACGGGCGGCAATTTATATCGCAAACTGAACACACAAAAGCCACGCCTCTCAGGCGGGGCATGGTATGCAAAATAGGTAAGTCACGCCTCTCGACGGGGCGTGGTATGCAAGGCAAGTGTTCACCCGAGAAGGGCAAGTCTGGACACGCCCGGGCGAGTCCAGACACGTGACCGCTCGCCGGTTGCGTCATCAGCCGGTGCACGGTAATTGTGTCATGCTTCCGGTAACCGCGACACTAGTACTTTTAAAATGATGGTATTGGGACCTTTATCAATCCATTCCCTGTACAGTCTTCCCCACTTTACCTCACCTTTGTCTCCACGTCTGCAGCAGCGAGGTGCAAATGGAGGGTTAACAATGCCAGAAGGCCTGCTCTCCAAAGAGTAAGTAAACAAGTATAGATACATTCAAAGTACACCAATCCATGCCAATATAAATAAATATCCTCCAGCGCGGTATTGCCGGGGCACCTTTGCCGCCCAGCGATAACGTCATGCAGCACATAGAGACAGTATTGGGAGGGAGACAACAACAACAACAACAACAGGCATTTTAAGGCCATTTTCCCTGCAAGAGCGGGGGTTAGCCTTGCGGTCCCCATGACAATCTTCTCCATTTTGCCCTATTTTCTGCATCTCCCCCTGTTAACCCCCTTGCCCGCATTTCTTCTTCGACCATCTTTAGCCAAGTCTTTCTCGGTCTTCCCCGTCCTCTACTTCCTTCTACATTCATTTCCATCACTCTTCTCAACCAGTCACTTTCATCCTTCTTCAACACGTCACCAAACCATCTCAAACTGTTTCTCTTCACAGCATCCATCACAGGCTCTATTCCCATCATATTTCGTAAATCATTTTTTGTCTTCCTTTCTCTCAACGATACTCCACACATCCACCGAACCATTCGCATTTCCACCCTTTCCAGCCTTCGTTGTTGCTCTATGTTCATTACCCATGTCTCGCTCCCATAAATCATAACACTTCTCACACATGCAGCATACACCTTTCCCTTCAGCTTCAACGACACTCCCCTCCTCGTCAGCACGCCACTCAGTTCCCGAAACTTCTTCCATGCACATCTCACTCCAGCAACCGTTGCCGAGTCTGATCCGCCTTCTCCATTCAGCATGTCTCCTAGGTAACAAAATGTTTTCACACCTTCCAGCTTCATGTCTCCAAGATCCAACTGAACATTTCCTCCATCTGCAGCTCCCTCTGTGCACACCTTACACTTGAATGTAGCTGCCACACTGGTTAATGCCCCTCTCCAACCACTAAATTTTTGATGAACCCACTCAGCGCACATTGTACATTGAATGGAATTCACTCAGACACCCTTCCTGCACACAGTACACGGCCACTTCCCAGTTCTTTCCACCTCACCACATGCTTTACCACTTGCCAGCACCTTAGTTTTTCCGATATTCACCTTCAGACCTTTTGTCTCCATACATTCCTTCCACTTGTTCATCTTCTCCTTCAGTCCATCCATACTTTCTGCAATCAACACCAGATCATCTGCATACAACAACTCCAACGGTAAACCCTCCTTTACGTTCCGAGCCAGCACATCCATCACAGCTACAAATAGTAGCGGACTTAGTACCGACCCCTGATGCACTCCCACCTTCACCTCAAACTCACCACTGTTCCCGTCCTTCGGCCTTACAGCTGTGCGTGCTCTTTTGTACATTGCCATCACTACTCTGATCAACCATTCCTCCACTCCTCACTTCCTCAATGCCCATGTCACTACTTCACGTGGAACCCTATCGAATGCTTTCTCCAGATCAATAAACCCAAGAAACAACTTCTTCCTCTTCTCCATGTACTGCCTTCTCCTGCTACTGCCTAACAATAAAAAGCACGTCTGTCGTTCCTCTTCCTGGCATAAATCCAAACTGCATTTGGTCAATCTTCACTTTCTTCCTTATCCTCCTCTCCAACACCCTTTCCAATACCTTCATTCCATGCTCCAATAACTTTATCACTCGATACGAGCCGCAGTCCAGAGGGTCACCTTTCCCCTTGTATAGAGGGACGAGTGTACTCAGTTCCCAAACCACTGGAATGCGGCCTTCTTTCACCACCAGATTGCAGATCTCTGTCATTCTCTTCACACCCCAATTTCTCGCTGCCTTCAACATATCTCCCACAACTCCCGTTGGCCCTCCCGCTTTTCTACTCTTCATTGCTTTTATCGCTTCCTCAACTTCCTTCTCGGTTATCTTCTCTGCCATTCCTAAAACTGTGTTACTCTCTATGTTGCCATCCCATTCATTCTCTGCATTCAACAGTATTTCCATATATCTCTTCCATCTTCCTTTAATTCCAGCTCTGTACACAATGATTTGTCCCACTTCATCCTTCAAGCAACTCACCCCCATCACATCACACCTCTCTTTCACTATCTGCTTTGCAATCCTGAATACCGCTCTCTGACCCTATTCCAAATCCAAGCGTTCTCCGAACATTTTCTCTACAACCTCTTTCTTTGCAGCCTTCTTGGCTGCCTTATAACTTTCATGCTCTGCCTTTTCTTCTCCCATACCCTTCGCCTTCTGCCACTCCTTGAACTTCTTCCTCTTCTCGTCAATCTTCTTTCCAACTTCATCATCCCACCACCATGTTTCCGAGTGCCTCGGTGGTCCTTTTGTCCATCCACATACCTCACCAACGGCTCCCAACAGACTATCTTTCATTGACATCCAACCACTTTCAAGCTCAACCACATCATCCTCTACCATACTCAGCCTCTTTTAATGCCTCCCTCACCGTCACCTCTTTCAACCTCCAGACCTTCATTCTCGGTTGGTACTTCACCCGCCAGTATTGGGAGGGAGAGGTGTACAATAATTGATTGATTCATTGCATAATTAAAATCAACAATAAATGATGATAAAATAATTTCTTAATCAATTGGCTAATAGCATACCTAAACCACCAGTGTTTCATCCGAAGCTGTAACTTTTTGAAAATTAATTAAATCGGTCATTTATTGGAAAAAAATAATTAATTAATCAATAAATAATAAATCGATTAATTGATTTATCAAAAAACAAAAAATACAGTTTTTGCCAAAGCACTTGTTCACTATTGTGCCAAAATTTCAGCCTCCTGGCTCAAAGGATGCCTAAGATATCACCCGGAAAAACAAACAAACAAGAAGACATCAAGCAGAGCATGATACTTGCAAAATCCACCCCCACTCCCACATAAAGGTTGCCATTGATACACAAATTGTCCATTTCATCAAGTTTAAAATTGATGATCTTGATCAAAGCTCGGGTCCATAGGATGAAAAGTGACGATTTTTCAGATGAAAATTGATGATTTTAGAAATGTGACCTAAAGTTGACCTTTTGACCTCAAAAATAGTTGGTTTCCCAATTCAGTAAGGGACTATGCAAATGCTGTTAAAGTTTCAAGTAAATCGGATGAAAATTGATGATTTTTACAGATGAAAATTGATGATTTTGTAAGTTTGACCTTGAGTTGACCTTCGACCTTTTGAACTAAAAAATATTTTGTTCCCCAATGTAATGACTCAATATACAAATGCTGTTCAAATTTCAAGTCAATCGGATGAAAAATGGAGATTTTAGAAATTTGATCTCCATATGACCTTTGACCTCAAAATCAACAGGCTTCTCAATTGTGACGACCTCTACAACTTGGTGAAGTTTTGTGATGATCGGTTTAGAATTGTGACCTGTAGACAAGTGACAAACAAACAACAAGACGTCATGCAGAGCACGATACTTGCAAAATCCACCCCATCCCCCCCCACCACCCACGCCAAAAAAGATTGCCATTGATCCATTAAATTGTCCATTTAATCAAGATTAAAATTGACGATCTTGATCAAAGCTCTGATTAATAGGATGAAAAGTGACGATATTTCAGATGAATATTGATGATTTTAGAAGTTTCACCTTCAGTTGACGTTTGACCTCAAAAATAGTTTGTTTCCCAATTCAGTGAGGCACTATGCAAAAGCTGTTATATTTTCAAGTCAATCAGATGAAAATTGATGATTTTGGAAGTATGACCTTGAGTTGACCTTTGACCTTTTGACCTCAAAAATAGTTGGTTTCCCCATTTAGTTCCTCAATGCGCAAATGCTGTTCAATTTTCAAGTCAATCGATGAAAATTGACGGTTTTTCAGATGAAAATTTATGATTTTGGAAGTTTGACCTTGAGTTCACCTTTGACCTCTTGACCTCAAAAATAGTTGCAAAATCATCAATTCAAAAACCGTCAAGACTTTTTTAACTAAACTAAAGTTTAAACCTAAACTAAACTAAAGTAAAAACTAAACTAAACGAAATGGGGGTAACTCAACATGCAAATGCTGTTCCATTATCAAGTCAATCAGATGAAAATAGATGGTTTTTCAGATGATAATTGATGATTTTGGAAGTTTGACCTTGAGTTGACCTTTGATCTTTTGACCTCAAAAGTAGTTGGTTTTCCTATTTAGTGACTCAATGTGCAAATGCTGTTCAATTTTCAAGTCAATCGGATGAAAAATGGCGATTTCAAAAATGTGACCTCCAGATGACCTTTGACCTTTGACCTCAATCAATAGGCTTCTCAATTGTGACCACCTCTGCAACCTGGTGATGTTTCGCGCCGATCGGTTTAGAATGGTGACCTGTAGGCCGGTGACAAACAAACAGACAAACAGATGAAAAATCGGTCAGAGCCCGAGGAGTTGCCAGAATTAAAAATATGGCGGCCGAACCATGTGACCGATGACGTCATCATTATTTGTTTTCTAAACTAATTTATTCCGAGATTATGCTTAAGAAATTTCATCTTGATCGGATGAAGTTTTGTACTTGTCGAATTATGATGTCATAATGGAGGCACCTATGACATCATCAGTAACATATTTTATTGCCCATGGAGAGTTCTTTACAATGAGCCATGTCTCAATTTTTTCTATTCATCACTTTCGGAGATATAGTGGTGCAAATTTTTTAGGTTTTTCCAAGATGGCGGCCGAACCACGTGACCGATGACGTCATCATTATTTTTTTTCTGCACCAGTTTATGCCGATATGGTGCTCAAGAAATTGCATCTTGATTGGATGAAATTTTGTATTTGTCGAATTATCAAATTATGATGTCATAATGGAGGCCTTGGGCCTATAAAGTTAAAAATTCGGCACAGTCTATTCCACAGCAACGAGATTATGCTGAAGAAATTTCATCTTGATCGGATGAAGTTTTGTACTTGTCGAATTATGACATCATAATTGAGGCACCTATGACATCATCATTGACATATTTTATTCCCCATGGAGAGTTCTTTACAATGAGCCATGTCTCAATTTTTTCTATTCAGCACTTTCAGAGATATAGAGGTGCAAAGTTTTTCGGTTTTTCCAAGATCATATATACAGAGAAAATCATATTTCTTCTGTGAGGGAAAAGAGACAGACAGATGAAAAATCACTCATAGAGTGACACTTGGCAAAACAGCACAAAGTAGCATGGCACTCAGTAGAGCATCCTTTCAACCTCAAAAATAATTCGTGGTTGAATTCAGTGACCTGATATGCAAATCGTCTTCAAAGTTTAAGTTAATCGGATGAAAATTGACAATTTTAGAAATTTGGCCTATGCTGATCTCAAAAATTGTTAGTGGTTGAATTCAGTGAGCTGATATGAAAATCACATTCAAATTCCAAGTCAATCGGATGAAAATTGAGGATTTTAGAAATTTGAAATTGTTGTTGACCTTTGGCCTATGTTGACCTTTTTGCCTATGCTGATCTCAAAAATAGTTAGTGGTTGAATTCAGTTCGCCGATATGTTAATCCTCTTCAAATCTCAAGCCAATCGGATGAAAATTGAGGATTTTAGAAATTGGAAAAGAATGGTTGACCTTTGGCCTATGTTGACCTTTTGGCCTACGCTGATCTCAAAAGTAGTTAGTGGTTGAATTCAGTTAGCCGATATGAAAATCACATTCAAATTCCCAGTCAATCGGATGAAAATTGAGGATTTTAGAAATTTAAAAAAAATGGTTGACCTTTGGCCTATGTTGACCTTTTGGCCTACGCTGATCTCAAAAATAGTTAGTGGTTGAATTCAGTTAGCCGATATGAAAATCACATTCAAATTCCAAGTCAATCGGATGAAAATTGAGGATTTTAGAAATTGAAAAAAAAAAAAAATAAGTTGACCTTTGGCCTATGTTGACCTTTTGACATTTTGACCTCAAAAATATATAGGATTTTGTCGGACCACGAACTCTACCATTTGGTGAAGTTTCGTGAAGATCGGTTTCAAATTGTGACCTGTAGGCAAGTATAAGTGAGCGGACAGCCAAACACACAAACACACACAAACAGAAACACACACAAACACACACAAACCGGAGTGATCAACATATTTGCAAAAAAATGTTTGTTTTTTTTTGCCAAGTAACAAACGAACGAAGTAACGAACCCCGAACAAGAACGAACAAGTGAGAACAAGTTACCCTAAGTAAGTTTGAGGCAATACAATACCCTCTCCTCTGGCGGGGGTAACAAGCTGGATAATGTCTGGTCTCAATTTGGATTTTAGACTGCTTGTCCTTAGCGCATGCGCAGTTAAAAGTATCGCAAAAGTGCATACTCCGACCTTCCCGGAAGCTGATACCTGATTGCTCATTGGCCAATTGGTGCAATGTGAACAACTGAAGCCACATGGCGGCCATGATACCATTCCCATTCATAAAACGTGAGGGCAGGGAATGTGTAAGGAGCTGGCTGGAGTATTTTTCATCAAGGAAGTTTTGTTGTCATGAAAGTATGAAAAACTGCATCGAAGATCGCTGCAACTTTCGTTTCGCTTCGACATATGTAACTAATACGGTAAAGCCGAAGTAGATTTATTTCAGAATTTTCAACAGGTAAAATATATCGTTTTGCTTTGAAAGTGTCAGGAATATTTTTGACCCAATTCAAGACAAACATTGTTTGAAAATTTCACACCGTGTTCCCGCCGAAGAGGTCACATCCGTTTTGAGCGTGTATGGGAGTGGTAAAATGGTGGACGTGCGGCGTCAAGCCGTAAAGCGGAAGAGCTATCCAGATATTACAGTAGAGATCAGTGGTTTCAACATGTAATACTATATGTCATTGCCATGCAATTGGCATACATTTCATAAACATTGTGAGCGTAGTTACACAATATTACAGAAACGGAAGTCGTCAACCAACGAACTCCGAAGACGGAAGTGTGATTGATAAACAACAACAACAAGAACCTCTTGGCGATCTAGCCATCGAGACTTTATTTTTATGAGGTGAGCATTTCGGGGCTTTCGGCCCAAGTTAAACGCATTGCATTCGTGATAAGACGAGACCATACAGTATTAGTTCTCTAACTTCTTAATAACAACGTTGTTCGGGGAAAGTTGACGTGCCTTGTGCAACATCGAGTATCATTCCTAGAATACTTCGTAAATGGCAGTGGTTGAGGCTGAGCCTGGGGCATTACTGAAGGGATCCCGTGCAAACTGAAGCCATATTTGTTTGTTGAAATGTTGGGCTTCATGGAAATTGTAATGTTTGTTATGCTTATTGCTTGATATATTTGGAACAGTTGTGTGGCAGGAATAACAACAGGACCTTTTGATATTGCTAGATGCAGTTTGGAGCTCGGCATGGTTGTGATGGCGGATGGCGTGTGGTTGAACCACAAGATGAATGGCATGGTAACAAAGTGCAGGTACGTGTTGTTGATTTTTCGAGAGGGTTCGGTTAATCCTGTTGGTTGTTGTCTCATTTAACGAGTGTTGGAAGGTGAACACTGAACAGCTAGATACTCCTCCTCCTCCTCCTCCTCCTCCTCCTCCTCCTCCTCCTCCCTCCTCCTCCCTCCTCCTCCCTCCTGATCTTTCAATCTGTGCATAGGCATCGGCGCTGCGGTTTGCCGCTGTGCAGCATGCACAACACCATTGGCTGCCAGGTATATTTTGATTTGATAGACCCCAGATAGGATACCTAAAGTATCAATGATATCGGCAAAGTCTCATAGCTCTGGGGTGACCGATTCACCATCCGCTGACTGGACTCCACCAGAGAACTCAGCCGAACTGATGGATAATGGTTTCTTCAGCTGTGTTTAGCAAACCATCCACCTTGTTTTGTCATAACACGTCTACAACGTTTTGAAATATTGTGCTATATATTTTTTGGGGCCCCGAAAGGGAGGTTGCAGCGAAACCCTTAGTGTTGCCGCGTACAAAAACATGGGTACACGACAAGAACACGGGTACTCCATGTTCAATGAACCTAACGCCTCATCTCAGATCACCAATTTGAATTCAGACCAGGTCACTCCACCTTGCACTTGCTGTTTCTACTTACCCAACAATTTCATGGAGGCCCTCGATGTCAAACGCGAGATTGGTGGCATCTCTCTGGACATATCTCGTGTTGTTGATTTATTTCATGGCATCCTGCCTTGCTCGCCAAACTGTTTGCCTATGACATCCAAGGCCAACTTCACACATGGCTTAATGACTTCCTCTACTCTCATAACCAACTTGTGGCCCGCAATGGAATCCTTTCATCTCCTCTCCCTGTCAAGGCTATCGTACTCCTAGGCAGTGTTCTGGGCCCAGTCCTATTCCTGATCTTCAACGATGATCTCTCTTTACTTTCTGAGAAATCCTCTATATATTTGCTGATGACTCCACCCTCTGCCATGACATCTCTCATCCTTCAGACAGTCAGGCTAAAGCCTCCTCCCTCTCTTCAGTCCTTGAAAAAATCACCATCTGGTCAAACACTTGGAATATGTCCTTCAATCCTGACAAATCTCACACTCTCACTATCTCTCTCCAAAAGGTCCGTCTGGCAAACCCTCCCATCTACTTTTTTAACAATCCAGATGATGAAGTTCAGTCATTCAAACTCCTGGGTCTCACTTACTAGCAGCCATGATCTTTCTTGGGCAAAGCACATTTCAACGTTTGTCTCCAAAGCCAGTCGTGGACTGGACATCCTCCATCGTACAAAGTCCTTCCTTGGCACACCTGAACTTTCATCCATCTACAAGGCCTTGATCTACAGCTTCATGGAGTACTGCTCTCCCCTCTGGGCTGGCTCCCCTGCCTCGCACCTTGCTCAGCTTGATGCCATGGAAACCAAGGCCTTCAAGATCATTGGAATCTCCCACGATTAGGGGGAGTCTATGGGCCTATCACTTCATCATCGCCGACAGGTAGTTGGTCTCTCTGCCTTCTACCGCCTCCTTTCTGGTCTTGCACACTTTGGTCTTTTCATGCTTTCTCCCTCTTACGCCTCCCCTTAGGTTTCTGTAGGACACACATGGTTCACCATCAACCCCCTTCTGGTGCAACTACCTAAATCCAGGACACTGCTCACCTCCATTCATTCGTTTCTCTCTTTTCCCACCTTGTGGACCCAACTTCCACATTCTCTTCATTCTCATTCTTTCCTCCATGTCTTCAAGACAGCTGGTCACCACTATCTCAGGTCATCCCCAATCCAAAACCATGATCCTTCCTACCCTCATTGACCTCACCCCACCCCAATCCCTCCTCAATCCAAATTTCCAGCTTTCCTTCCTTGGAGTTTCCTTCTGTATCTATCTTCTCCACCACATGCATCATCTTATCTAATATCCAGCCATGCATTCTCTCCTGCCCCGCATTCCTCCCCACACCCATTGTTTATCCAAGTCTCTGTATATATTGGCCTCACACTCTGCTGTTAGTGTTTCCCCTCTTTCTCCTCTTTTCCTTTTGCATCCTGATCCAATCAGTGTTCACTAGTTCAGTTCACTAGCTCTTCCATGAGCCTCGACTATGTACACATAAAAGGTAGAAACTAGAATGGCACTCCGTGAAGCGCAAACCTCCGCTTGGCCGAAAAGTTTGTTTTGCATCCCACTGATAGACCGGATCTGGATCCAGACCTGAACCAAAATCTAATCGGCTTGTTCTTGTCACCTATCCAACTCACCCACCTTGTTTTGTCATAACTCGGCCACAACTTTTTGAGATATCGTGCTCTATATATTGTTTGGGACCCATTTCTCAATGGCGAAGGAATCGCTTAAAAAATGATAGTATCTAGATCCGTATCCAGATTTTCATCCAATTCTAATCAATTCTTCCCTGTCACACACCCAACCTGCTCAACACATTTCATCCGAATCTGTCCACAACTTTTTGAGACATCCTTCACACAAACAAATAGGCAGGGGTGAAAACATAACTTCCGTCCATCACAGATGGGTGGAGGTCATTATTACTGGTACTCTGAACAAGTTTCATATTCCTTTGCTAACCCACAGTGGTCACTGCATTAGCAGTACAGCCATCACCCCCAGCAGTGATGCATGCACATGCCATTGGTTTGGGCCTCCATGACTTTACTAGAGGCTGGGATGTGGATGTTTTTGCCAATATGTCAGTGCATTTCCCTCTGGTGCACATTGTTATGCACTTGTGTGGACAATTGTTCTGGCATGTTTTTACCCTGCGTGAGCGAAGCGAAAGGCATTGTTAAGAAATTGGTATAACCTCCCCAAACCCCGGTTACGGTGCACCTCAGAGTCTGGAGCAGGAACACGGCAGAACTATTTGTTATCTTGCGGTTTCTAATAAACCATGGTAAAACCACACCAATGCAATTGCAGAACAAAACAAGTAATTGTATTAAGAACTCTCACATACTCAATTAAAAAAAAAAAAAACCACCGTTTAGAGGCCATTTTTCCCCGCAAAGCGGGGGTTGGCCTTTTTGGGGACCGTGGTTGTTGTTGTTTTTTTTGGTCCCCTTTTTGAAGCAATGTTTTACGGCCGGATGCCCTTCCTGACGCCAACCCTTTTTGTCACCTTTTTACGACAAGCAGGGAATTACCAGTGAACTGGTACTCAAATTTGCCGACCTCGGAAGGATGACAGGCTGAGTCAACCCCCCTGGCGTTAATTCAGCGATCGACCGGGATTCGAACCCAGGATCCTTGGATCCTAAGCTGGCACCCTAGCCGCTAGCCCAACACCAGGGCTGCTCAATAATACTCAATACTCAACTCAATAAACACATACTCAATAATAACTCTATTTAAGAAAGTACAATGAAAATGTCATTTGCATCAAATTAACAATACATATGATGGTACCATCATTCCCCAATGCTCTCAAAGCAATAAACTCGCGATACGCCCAACGTGAGTGGAATGTAACCTTCCCCAAAGTCCGTGCACGGATCTCCACGCTGGTTGAAGCCGTGCAGAATGACGAGAACAGGCAGGTATCGGCACGACGGCGAACGAGGAGTTGCAAGGTGAGAGGTCGCGGAATTGAGCCGATATGTAAACCAACGGCGCTCCAGAGGTTGATATGGAAATCCCAACGACACGACAAGATGCACCAAGTGGACAGCCTCTTCTTCTTTGAGCAAAATGGCGTATAGGCCTGTAACGGAGGCGCTTGATTTCTCCAACGACAACTCACACTTAGTGATAAACCCTGAGACGCAGGTTTCATTGCACTCGCAATATAGGACGATGTCGTGGGCAATCCCTCCCCTGGGAAGCCTCAACTCATTCGCGACCAATATCAAAAAAGTCCGCTCGCAGCCTTGACGCGATTCACGGCTGTATTTCTGTCATCGCCGTTCTCCTCCTCCTCCTCCTCCACCTTCCGGTTCTTTGCCGCATTTTTCTTTTTCCTCCACAAACATTTCTTTTTACCTTTTACTGAAGTCATCTTTATTTCACACAAAAATCTAAACAACAATATTACCTGAAACTAAAAATCCTACAAGTATATAATAACAACAAAGGCGGAAGTGACGGATCCGTAACACTCCCCACCTTCAAGGAAGAAATTTTGAACATGGTGAAAACTTTCTTTCCATACAAAAAGTATCTTTAACACCCAAAAGTAATACCCACACCCAATAGTGGGGCAGCTTAGCAAAACCATTGTGCAAATTGTGATAAAAGCACCAAAATTGGTACACATGTAGACTGACATATTACAAACAGATATAGATATTGGGCCATCTCAAATTTGGGCCTAGGCACCAATGGTTGCCAATTTCCAAAATGGCGCTTATGCTAATTAATCAGAACTAAATTCGGAAATTCTGTGTGTGCAGACCTGCCAATATCAGAGGAACTAGCTGACAACAATTGAGTATATTTGGCATTCTAAGCTTTTGCATTATTGTGCAAAGTGATTGTCAAGTAATTAGGGGCACTTACATGATTGTTATAATAGTTATTGGATAAAATAACAACAAACAATCTGTAGAAGATGTCTCATTATTATGCATCTATTTTATGATTTCTGAGGTTACAAGCAATATTGTTTTAGTTCAACATTGTCATTGTTATAAATGAAATATCAGTCATTAGAATTACAATTTATTCAAAATTGTTAAAATTGAAAGGATCATACATAAACATAAACATAGCCATGACATACTAGTAACTAAAGCAATTGCATGTTGAGGAACAAACTGATGGATATTTGTAACATTTATCAGATGAAACGTTTCTGTCAAAGTCTGTTTCTTCTACAGATATACCGCCAAAGTTGCTGTCGCAATTCCCAGGAACTCAATTTTGTGAGCACTCCCCTTCACACAAACACAGAGCAATGCATTCAAGTGCAGCCTTTTTGCATTTGCATCGGCTCACACAACCTTTCTTGCACTTGCATGAGATTAGCTTATAACAGGTGTTGACCGCCTCAGGTAGTTTTGTCCAATATGGCTCGTACATCCCACCCTCAGTCTTGACTCAGCCCCAGCTGGTCGGTGGAGGTAGGTCTGGTGCTGATACCAGTGTCTGGCCCCATACATGACCTCCCTGGTAGGCAGCTCTCTTGACATGCTCCTCCAGCGCTACCTTGGTTGGTGGAATCAGATGAACTTTGTTCTTCTTTGCAAAGAGTTTATTTCTTGCCTTGTCAATGTCAATGCATGTACTGGTTCTGTCGTAGAGCAGGATAACAAACCTTTCGATGGTGCACATGACATCTTCTGATATATCACTTGGCGCAGAAGATAGCTTTAGTAGTGCAGCTGTGAGTTCTGGTAACACGCTCCAGATTGCCCAGGCACTTTTCTTACCATGCCCTGCGAAACTCGACACTGTATCGCATCCAGTCAGGGCATGGAACATTGGCAATGCCTGTGATTTCTCTGGTCCTAGTACAGCTGCTATTTCGTGGGCTGCCAGGTACCGAAAAGACTTGGCAGTTCCGAATGCTAACCACAGTTCATCTTCTGATGCAAACCCCTGGGCTACTGAGAAGGCCAACACCACAACGTCGGTGTCTACTGTCCGAATCACTATTTTATGGTGGCCGTGCCTGACTGCATGGGCTGCATGCAACATCATGCGACTATCTGCTTCTTCGTGGTTGCATGGGGTGAGTGATGCTACATCTGATAGCGCTGGCTTGCTGAAAATGGCTTCCCCATTAGTAATGACCAGTTGTTTGTTGTCGTTATCAAACCACTTATACAGAACTTCAGAGAGAAAATTGAACAGATCTACCTTGTTGCTATCTACTCTGAGAAAGTTCTGCCAGTTTCTCGGTATGGTTGTTCCAGCCATCACACGTCTTCGCACTCCTGTCCCACGCTTTGCTCTTGCACTTGCTTTCAGAGAATTTGCATGGTAGCTGTCCCACACCAAGTCCAGGCAAGATGCAGTTTGAAGCTTTGTAGACATATATGGAATGAATATCTGTTGAGCATATTCATCGAAGTTCTTGGCTGCAGCTGGCTTCAGCATCTGAACGATGACAGCTCCATCAAGAACTATGCTCGTGGCAGCAGGACGGTCAGACTGGACATCAGAGATGGCTTCCAAGCATGTGAGTAGATCACTTTTCGTACCAAGGTGGAGACTTCCTCCATCAGAGAGTGACGGAGGACATGCCTGATTCTCATGTCGAAATAATTCATCAAGGTTTCCGTCTCTCGTCTGACAGCTTATGTACAGCCGAGAGAAAAGTTGTAAGTCATTCTTGAGTGAGACTACCTGCTGTTTCCCCTTGCTGACACTTCTGGGAGCCGACTTACTGAACACCTTCAGGTTGTTTCGATGAATGGTGTCATAAATAGGCTTGGTTCTTTCCACCAGACATTCTTTGGTAAAAGCCTGGAACTGCTCTTGGCCAATCCTCTTAACATTCTGAACTGCCTGAACTGCAACGGGGGCTGCGATGTCCTTTGTATCAAGGACAACCAGATCCATACTTTCTTCCTCAAAGGGGTGCCAAGCTCTTCCATGATGCTGACAAGAGATTGGACATCTTTGGTGAATGCAGTCTGCACGCTTGGTGTCTGGTCATGATGACGAGTGTCCACTAGCCTCCTCCAGTTCTCATTCTCAAGTTGGAATTCTTCTATGATCCGGGCAACTTCTGGCCCCACAATCATCCACCGGCGCAGGGCACTGGGGTCATCAGTGAAGCCAACTGCTCCACCATCTCCTTTGATGCAGGCATTATTTTGTTCATGTGCCTGGTCAATTGCGATGGTAGAAAACACTTTCTTCGTCTTCTGCACAGTGAAACTACCTTCCTGGAATTTCCTGGCTACATGTGGGTGCTTTGTTGGAAGTTCAGCCATGTCCCTCAGGTGAACAGGGATCTACCTGGCATAATTAGTGTGGTCTAAAGCATGAAACCAGGAGGCCAATTCTGTCAGGGCATCAAGATACATCGCGAATGATGCTTGTCGCAGAGAACGCACAAAGACCAGAACCAAAACCTCCAGTTCCAGTACAGTTGCCCAGTACTTAAACTGTGGAATGTCTTCTTTCTGACGGCACCAATCATCGAAGTTCAGGATATCTTGTGCATCGTCTGCTTTTCTCGTACAGTAATGGTCATATGCACGATGTTGCAAGATGTATAATGCTGCTGCGGTGATTTGGTGAACTCTCCTTGTTCGAGCGACGTGCACTGCTCGCAGGAATGAGTCAGCTGTCCCCTGGCGTTGTAATCTCAGCTTGCACAAGAGCATTCGCCCAGCCACTCCCTTGCAGCCAGTCCCCCAATGTCTTCAGAGCTGCCATCTCGATGTGGAGTCCCCCAAACATCACTACCAACTTATCTTCGCCATAGTCCTCCGGCCACGTCCACTGAATTTGCTTGGCTAAGGCAAATAACGGCTGATCAAAGGCAACAACTGGTATCTGCCCAGGATTCAGATGCTGCACGGCTTTCGTCACAACATCCATTGAATGCCGGATCATTGCAACTGTGTGAGCACTGTCCAGAAACAATGGTAGCAGAGCATTGTGGCAGACGACTCGAGCTTCTGGTGGCTGGCGACTGGCATGAAATGCAGCCCAAGATGTGTTATCGTGTGTCTCATTCTCGTCTTCCAGGACTTGTTTTGTATTGTGTAGCCACACATTTTCATCTTCTGTATGTTTCCGCAACTGGCTGGAGTCACTTCAGTTCAGTGATGTTAATCTAGCAGCTGGGACAGAGGACATCTTAACATTGCTGGTGACAGGGGGAACATCGGTGTAGTACTGTGGCAAGTGGCCGATTGTCTTGGAGCTTGCATTTACCAATCCTTCATTGATGACAACACTTCGATCCACACCTTCACCAGTATAAGAGGGGTGCTGAAAAATGGATATGGAAGTACCATGGAATGACCATGTAGAAATAGGTAGCAAACCTATTTATACTAACTAATTCAATTGTAGTTATCTATTGTGGTACCAAATGAAATAATAGGCACTCCCTAAACAGTCTTGGACTTTTAAAAGCACATTAGCATCCACGGTCGACCCACTGTCTTCCCCAGTACATCATATATAGAAAAGAAAAGTGACTGCTGGTGGCCATTTTGGAAAATGGCTGCTATAGCCACCATGGGCAAAATGTGAGGTGGCCCAATATCCAAATCTGTTCATATTATAAGTGTCTTTATGTGTGGCAAGTGTGTTGCTTTTATCACAAAATGCACAATCCTTATAAATATCTAAGTTAAGCTGCTCCACTACAACAACTACAAATCAAAACTATGGGTGATCAAATCCCGTAAGCCAAAAATATTCCAAACAACGCACAGGAATACTCATGGTTGATTCACTCTGGATAAAGCATCGGCGACTACATTGTCTCTGTCCTTTACATGCCTAATTTCCAAGTTGAACTCTTGCAAAGACAAGCTCCATCTCATCAACCTCTGATTTTTATTTTTCAATTTTTGAATGAAGGTTAAGGGGTTGTGATCAGTGAAAACCTTTTTGGAAAGGTAGTAGTTCCCAGATACACCTCATAATGCTGTAGAGCTAGTAGGAGAGCGAGGGTCTCTTTTTCCACAGTGGCATAATTTTTCTGATGTTTGTCAAACATCCTCGAATAGTAACACACCGGGTGATCCACTCCATCCTCATCTTCCTGTAATAGAACTGCCCCAGCCCCCACATCACTTGCATCAATGGCCAACTTGAAAGGTACTTGAAAATCCGGCGATGCAAGGACAGGAGAGCTCATCAATATCGCTTTGACGTGGGCAAAGGCAGCCTGGCATTTGTCATCCCAAACAAACTTGCTTCCTTTCCTCAGCAAATTCGTTAAAGGGGCTGCCACATCAGAAAAATTCTTGCAGAACCGCCGGTACCAACCGGCCATACCCAATAATCTTATAAGCTCCTTTTTCCCTTTTGGAATTTGGAAGTGGTCAATGGCTTAAATCTTGGCTGTCATTGGTTGCACTTGACCCTGACCAGACTACATGGCCGAGGAACACCACCTGTGCTTTTACAATCTCACTCTTGGCCAAGTTGATGGTCAACCTTGCCTCGGTCAATTTCTTGAAGAATGCATGAATTTGTTTAAGATGATCTTCCATTGTCATGGTGTGGATGATGACATCATCCAGATAAGCCTCCACCCCCTCAAGTTCTGCAATAAGCTTATTTATTAGTTGTTGAAACATAGCAGGACCATTTTTCAACCCAAAGGGAAGAACCTTGTACTGATACAACCCATTTGGTGTGACAATGGCCGAAATTTCCATTGCCCGATCGGTAAGAGGAATCTGCCAATACCCCTTCAGCAAGTCAAATTTGCTTACAAATTTAGCTGGGCCTATTCTATCAATACAGTCATCAATCCTCGGGATGGGATACGAATCTGTCTTTGTTACTGCATTAACCCGTTTTATATCCGTACATCAGCGAAAACTGCGATCGGGTTTTGGAACCAACACACATGGTGAGCTCCATTCACTGCTGCTTGGTTCGATTATGTCATTCTCCAACATATACTGAACCTCCTTCTGTTAGATAATCCATCTTAACAGGGTTCATCCGGTAGGGGTGTTGTTTCACGGGAGTGGCCTCCTCCACATCAATATCATGACATACCAGATCGGTATGACCAGGTACATCTGTGAACAAATGTGCAAACTCAGAAATTAGGTTGGATAATTGTCCTTGTTGTGCCCTCGTCAAATGACCTAATTTCTGGTCTAGGTTCCTTAACACTTCAGTGTTCGTCAATCTGGGGCAAGCCTGTTCATCAATCCTATTGAACTTCACACTGGCCTCAAACTCTGGATTAGCTTACACCCCGACTACAGGTGAGACAGGAGCCGTGTTTTTTTCCACAGGCCTCCTCTCATAATATTTCTTCAGTTGGTTAACGCGACACAGCTGCTGCTTTTTCCGTCAGTCGGGAGTTGTCACCACATAATCCGTTTCATTGACCCTCCTTTCAATGGCATAGGGACCAAAATACCTAGCCTGTAGCAGATGACCTGGAGCTGGAAGCAACACCAGCACTCCATCCTCAGGACTGAAATTTCTTATTTGAGAAGTCTTATCATGTCTCACTTTCATTTTGTCCTGTGCTGCTTTCAAGTTTCCTCTCGCTACTTCACAAGCCTTAGCCAATCTGTGCCTAACAGTTGTCACATACTCTGACACAGTTGATTGCGACTCCTCTTGTAGCCACTGTTCCTTCACCAGTTTCAAAGGTCCTTGAATCGTGTGTCAAAACACGAGTTCAAAAGGACTGAATCCCAATGACTCCTGAACAGATTCCCTCGTAGCAAACAAGAATAAGGGTATTCCCTCGTCCCAATCCTTGTCACATTCAAAGCAGTAAGTTCTGATCATATTGTTTAATGTCTGGTGAAACCTTTCCAAGGCCCCTTGGCTCTCGGGATGGTAAGTACTCGACCTCACTTGCTTCACTCCCAACAGGTGTACCACTTGCTGAAAAAGCTTTGACATGAAGTTGGAACCCTGATCAGACTGGATGGCCTTAGGTAGGCCAACCAGGGTAAAAAATTTCATCAAGGCCTTCGCAATAACTGTCGCAGTAATTTTCCAAAGAGGCACCACTTCTGGGAACCTAGTAGAAGCACACATGATGGTCAGCATATACTGATGACCAGCTTTAGTTTTAGGTAAAGGACCTACACAGTCATTAATGACCCGGCTGAATGGTTCTTCGAAAGCTGGACTCGGTTTTAATGGCGCTGAAGGGGTTTTCTGATTAGGTTTGCCCACCAGCTGAAAAGAATGACAAGATTTACAGAATTCCGCCACATCATGTCAATTTTAGGGAATTATATCCCGGATGAGCCCCCAATTTCTGTTACGTATTACTTCCCCAAACCACGGTTACGGTGCACCTCAGAGTCTGGAGCGGGAACACGGCAGAAAGATTTGTTATTTTGCGTTTTCTAATAAACCATGGTAAAACCACACCAATGCAATTGTTGAACAAAACAAGTAATTGTACTAAGAACTCTCACATACACAATAATAACACTAATAAAGAAAGTACAATGAAAATGTCACTTGCATCAAATGAACAATACATATGATGGTACCATCATTCCCCAATGCTCTCAAAGCAATAAACTCATGATACGCCCAACATCAGTGGAATGTAACCTTCCCGAAAGTCCGTGCACAGATCTTCACGCTGGTTGAAGCCGTGCAGAACGACGAGAACAGGCAGGTATCGGCATAACGGCGAACGAGGAGTTGCGAAGTGAGAGGTCGATATGGGAATTGAGCCGATATGTAAACCAATGGCGCTCTACACGGTGAGGTTTATATGGAAATCCCAACGACACGAAAAGATACACCAAGTGGACAGCCTCTTCTTCTTCGAGCAAAATTGTGTATAGGCCCGTAATGGAGGCGCTTGATTTCTCCAATGATGACTCGCACTTAGTGATAAACCCTGAGACGCAGGTTTCATTGCACTCGCAATATAGGACGATGTCGTGGGCAATCCCTCCCCTGGGAAACCTCAACTCATTTGCGACCAATATCAAAAAAGTCCGCTCGCAGTCTTGACGCGATTCACGGCTGTATCTCTATCATCGCCGTTCTTCTTCTCCTCCTCCTCCTCCTCCTCCTCCACCCCCTCCTTCTCCTCCTCCTCCTCCTTCTCCTCCTCCTCCACCTTCCAGTTCTTTGCCGCATTTTCTTTTTCCTCCACAAACATTTCTTTTTACCTTTTACTAAATCATCTCCATTTCACACAAAAATCTTAACAACAATATTACCTGAAATAAAAACCCTACAAATATACAGTATAATAACAACAAAGGCGGAAGTGACGGATCCCTACCATTCACTTTGTCTGTCTATCTGTCTATATGTGCGTCCACTAACATCAATTCATAATCGAGGAACAAGTTGATGTAAATTGAATGTTATATTTACCTATGCCACTAAAGGTTGGATGGAGGTTATGTTTTCACCGTTTGTCTGTTTGTTTGTTTGTTTGGGAACAATATATCTCAAAAAGTTGTGGACAGATTCGGATGAAATTTGGCAGAGAGGTAGCATACAGTCACGTGAAAAAGTAAGTACACCCCATGTAAAGTTTTGACTTTTTCAACATATTTCAACATACAGCTATTTGATCTTCATTTCAACAATATTGATAGATAAAGGTGATATAATATAACAAATATCATGAAACATTTACATTTTGTAGTCTATTGTATAATTTAAATAAACATAAATGCAAATTTCGCATGTGGAAAAAGTAAGTACACCCCTACATTTATCACTACTTCAAATACCTGAAATTAGAATCAGCTGCACCAGCTCAGGTGAAAATGATTAGAACATCGTTAGAGAGGATCTTGGAGGAACCTGTCGTATTTAAACCTCAGACATTTAGTTTGGTTTGCTCTTTGTTGTTGAAGTGTGCGGCGTCACCATGCCTAGATCAAAAGAGCGCTCTGAGGCCTTCAGAAAGAAGGTTATAGATGCCTACGAGTCTGGGAAGGGATTTAAAAAGATCTCCAAACAATTTGAAATCAATCATTCGACTATCCGGAAGATCATCTACAAGTGGAGAATATTCCAAACAACTGCCAACTTGTTCATGCTAGGCCGCTCCAGCAAGTTCAGTCCGAGAGCAGACCGCAAGATGCTGAAAAAAGTCTCTAAGAACCCCAGAATGCCATCACGGGACCTAAGGGTAGCTCTTGCCACTGTTGATGTCAAAGTGCACGAGTCTACCATTAGAAAGAGGCTGCACAAATTTGATCTACATGGGAGGTGTGCCAGGAGGAAACCTTTGCTATCCAGAAAGAACATCAGGGCAAGACTAAAGTTTGCCAATGAACATCTAGGCAAAGACCAGCACTTCTGGAACAATATGCTCTGGACAGATGAGTCAAAGGTGGAGATATTTGGCCACAGTACCAGAAGACATGTTTGGCGAAAACCAAAGACAGCATTTGACCACAAGAACCTGATACCAACTGCAAAGCATGGTGGTGGAAATATTATGGTTTGGGGCAGCTTTGCTGCTTCAGGGCCTAGGCAGCTCACCATCATATAACCCACTATGAATTCTTCATTCTACCAGAGGGTGCTTGAGGATAATGTGAGGCCATCTGTCGGAAAGTTGAAGCTCAACCGAAGATGGACCTTGCAACATGACAATGACCCTAAACATGCCAGTAAATCCACCAAGGAATGGCTGAAAAGAACAGTCGATGTCAGAGACTGGTACACAGTTATAAGAAACGCCTACTTGAGGTTGTTTCTGCCAAAGGGGGCAATACCACCTTAGAGCCAAGGGTGTACTTACTTTTTCCACATGCGAAATTTGCATTTTTGTTTATTTAAATTATACAATGGACTACAAAATGTAAATGTTTCATGATATTTGTTATATTATATCACCTTTGTCTGTCAATATTGTTGAAATGAAGATCAAATAGCTGTATGTTGAAATATGTTGAAAAAGTCAAAACTTTACATGGGGTGTACTTACTTTTTCACGTGACTGTATGTGACAAGGAAGAATCTATTAGATTTTGATGAAGATCCGGATTCGGATCTGGCTAATATAATTTTTTAAGTGATTCTTCACCATTTTGAGATCGGGCCAAAAACGATACATGGCAGAATATCTCAAAAAGTTGTGGACAGATTTGGACGAAACCTGGTGGACTGGTTGGTTGTGTGACAACGACTAATTGATTCGATTTTGGTGAAGATCTGAATATGGATTCGGATATGAGAATTATTTAAAATTTTGAAGTGATTCTTCACCATTGAGAGATAGGGCAAAAACCAACATATATTAGGATATCTCAAAACGTTATGGATGGATTTGGACGAAACTTGGTGGAGAGGTTGTGTGTGACAAGGAAGAATCCATTCAATTTCGGTGAAGATCCAGATCCAGATCCGGTTATATAATTTTTTAAGTGATTCTTCACCATTGGGAGATAGGGCCAAAAACGATATTTAAAAAAAAGCATCCTCCTGTAATTCACCAAATGTCCGTCCGTCTGTCTGTCCGTTCAAAGGTACCGCAAAAACGGCTGAACCGGTCGCAACGATATTTTGGGTGGGTAATCCTAGGACCCCCTGGAGTAAAATAGGCTATATTGTTTTTACAAGTTTTCTAATTTTCCAGTTTCTCCAAACACGATGGAATAATATATACCGATATGAACAGTGATGTGGCTTTTGTTGAAATTATACGTACCAGGAGAGAGTAGATCAACTCCTGACGAACTCTTCCTATATAAACGTGCGGCTCCGAAGTAACACGGCAGCGTGTACAAAGCGACTGAGAAACAGGTGTAGCGGCCGCTTCCGTGTTAAAGATTCGGCGCGCACTCTTCACACATAAATGTGTGATTGAGAAAGACGTGTAGCGGCTGCTTCCGTTTTGCAGAATTCAATCTTTTTTCAAAATGGGCGGCATGTACTGTTTAGATTTTGATGATTTGCGTGTGACATGATTCAACGGATGTTTATATGAATCATTTAAAATATAAAAAGCCTTCAATTTCTGATGTTTTGCCTTTTCATTTGGGCTTCCCAATTGAAGCTCCCGCCCATAGGGCAGGTACCGTTGCTAGTATATATAATAGATAGGGATATATAGCAGGATATCTCAAAAAGTTGTGGACGGATGATTTTGTTTAAATGTGATTCTGTATTGTTATTTTCTGGTATATCCTGGGATACAAAACGTAAACTGTTCACCTGGTGGAGGTATGCTCTCTATTGAGTGCCGTTCTAGTTTGAACATGAATCGGAAGACAAACATGTTTTCAGGCTAACTAGAAAAAGAAAAAAAAAAAGCAGTACTTTGGCTCTGAATTTGCACTGATAATATTTTTTTACTCTGTTTGCCTGTCTGGTTGTATGGGGTACTACATCAGCAGCACAGCTGTTCTCCCAGCAACGACACACCCAGCAGCCATAGGCTGCACACAAAATAATAATCATTGTAATGTTTAGCATTATCTCTAAGTTGTTTATTTTTCTTTTGTATACCTTTATTTTAGTTGAAGTTCAGTATTGATGCTCCTTCGGCGACCACATCCACATTCCTTCCTCCAAAGCCCATCATCATTGAAAAGTTGGGGACATGCAGGAGGACCAACATGATGGCTTCCAGCACGAGTCCAAGGCCCTGTCTAAGTGGCTTCTCGGTGTTGTCGATGGAGCACCTTGAGGAGGCCGCTCTCCTCGCTCAGCGCGACCTTCGGCACCAGCGACTTGAAGCACATTGTAACAAATATAGATCTGACCTGAAGGCTGAAACAATAAATATTTCCTTCGATGAACCTCAAGCAAACCAAAAGGTTCACCTTGATGAAAAACAGGTTAGATGCCTTCTGCACTTCGCGACGATGTCAATTTGTTTATCTGTGTGATGAAAACAGTGCTTAGTACAAAAAAAAACTTTTCAATTTAGAAGAGTAATTATTTGTTTTTGAAGCAGACCTGTTGGTTTTAAATATCTTATTTCTATAACAGGTTGTGACAAGAAGTGCAGGTTTTCAGGTGAATCGTAAATTGATTGGTCTGATACACTCAGCATCACTCCCATCGCTGGATCCTGGTTCAGGAAAATCTTCAGTTGAGAGCAACACAGTACTTGAGATGCGTCGACTGCAGATGGTATTGCTGGAGTATGTGCAGCAAGTGGAAGAGCTAGTGCATTGTGGTGAGGCAACATTCCATCTGAGGATTGTGATATTGCCCTGGACCAATTTACACTCATTATTAATGTTTTTTTGTAATACTGACCTGATGCTTATTGAGGAGGTTATGTATATATATATTGTTGCGGATCTCAAACGTCGGCCTTTCCCCTTACCAAGGGGGGATTAATCCCCTTGTCTTTTATCTAGCCGACGCGATCCGGAGTTATTGCGTTCCTTCCGGTCAGCGCTGAATAGGGTGGTATGCCGAATTAGTCCTATTACGTAATTACCAGCGCCTCCCGGGAAGCAAGGAAAGAACCCCACCCGAACCACGGTTTTAGTGGACACGCCGAGTGATAGCGAGCCGCGATTCGGGCCGTTAACAGGAACTAACCCGATTTGAGCGGTTCCTAATCGTGCCATGTTTACCCAATGGAGAAATCACTAAAAGGGTCGAATCAAGAGGAAAAAAGGAAGAACAATTGATTTATTAATTATTTCCACAGGAAGAAGGAGAAGTACAGAATACACAGGGCAGCCTTAATAACAGTCTTAACTTATCCCAGGACAAACGGGCCCGCACACACACACACACACTCACACGGCACGGGGATATAGATGGTTAGGGTTGATGGTCCAGGGAAGATGCCCACAGCTCGCTCCGGTCCCCGACTCACCCCGCGAAGAAGATGGTAGGACGAAGAGGGTAGAGCAGCCGGCGGCGTTCCTCGCGTGTCGTCGACGCGGAGCGGACAATTATGTGGGGGGATCGGTAAGCTGGGCTGGCGGTTACGGTGCGGCTCATGGCCACGTACGTAATAGAAATACCAGCGCTTTATATGCGCTTCCAGCATGCCCAAAGCCAAATCCTCAACGAGTTCTTGCAATCAAAGTTCCCCCAGCGAGTCCTTCCACCAATGCCAAACGTGACAATCCTTATGCAAAGTGCAAATACTCTCAAGTCCTGGACAGTCCTCTTCATGCGAGCGAGCTCAATCCTCTCACAAACCCCCTCGCTCATCAGTCCCTCTTGAAGGCCTTTGCATGCGCGATTATATAGCGCCGCCCAGCGAACCCTCTCGAATGTCCCAGCCACGTTCTCACCACGCCCCTTAGGCCATGCCCACGGAGCCCTGGTTGGTTGTTGGGGTCTTACTGGCTCCGCCCTTGATGTCTGCTTGACGTGGCCACACCCCCAACCTCGCGCTCTGCCCCTTTTCCAGGCCTTACCTCGTGGCATTTGGCTGGTTTGAGCATCCTAATGCGAGGGGGAATGGGGCGCAGACTGGATGGGCGCAATGGGGAATGGGGCGCAGACTGGATGGTGCCCAACGAGGTCGATTGGAGGGTGAGCTGCAAAATGAACGGGGCCTACTCTTATTTATTTATTTTACACAACGCAGGTATCACTATTGGAAATGTCCTTATCTCACATATACTATGAAATAACTAACGTTCTAAGGTGGCCTACGTGTTGCATGTGGACTAACTATGCGGGCAAAACCTATAACCTTTATTAATCAAATATGTACACTTTCTCAGAACCGCAATATATATATATATATATATATATATATATATATATATATATATATATATATATATATATATTGTTACGGATTCGGAGCGGCACTCCCGTTACCAAGGGGGGGTTATTCCCCTTGTCCTATAAGCTGGCCGTCTCCGTTCCTGGAAACTATAACGCTCCTTTGCGGGGGGTTGAGATTGGCCAGGGTGATTGGTCAATGGGTTCCCAAATACCTTTGCCAATCCCTCCGCAAAGCAGGGATATAATTCCCTGCTCGGACCCGGACAAGATGGAGTTTGCCGAGCGGTTAGCAGTCCGAAATCCGAGCCGTTAGCAAACACTAACCCGATCCTGAGCGTTGGCCAAATCGTGCCACGTATATTCAATTGAAGGAAACAGACTAAGGCGATCGAATGGAGAAGGAACCAAAGTGAAAGGAAGAACACAGAATTTATTATACAATACTAGAAGAGGAAATGAAAGGTAATGTACAGTTGAAGAGGAAGAAGCAGTAACACAGGGCAGCCTTATACAGTCTTATATAACACTCCCAAGACAATACCCTAACCTGAACCCTAACCCTAACAGACTTACACGAAAGGGAAAAGGTGGAAAGGAAGAGAAGGTTCATGCAGATGGCAGGGAAGGAAGGATGGCACAGGCATCGAGGTCCCGCTCCAGGTGCATGCTCCACTCTGGTCCACGTTTTGGTTCGCGGCGAAACCCGGCAAGCAGCGTGATTATTATCGTCGTGGTAGCGGACCGACCCTCTCTCTCTCTCTCTTTGCTCTTGCTCATCTGCTCTTACCATCCACTGGGCTCATCTGGCTCTCTCGTTCTCCCGGGCACATCCCCTGGAAGTAGTCCGCGGCGGTGCTTATATCGGGCTTTTACGTATCAAGCCGCTGCTTTTAGGACACACCCACCCGTGAGCTCGCCTCGGCCCTGATTGGTCGCGAGGGCTCCCAGACTCCGCCCCTTGATGGTGCGTTGATGGACCACGCCTTCGTTCCTGGCGCTCCTCCCCCTTCTTCTCCAACTCGGCCGCGTGGCTTATGGCTGCTTGCGGGATAGAAAACCACTCGCACCGCTTTTGAAAGGAACTTTGGGGCCTACTCTTATTTAATTAATACAACGCAGATTCAACTATTGGGAACAGATCCTTACCTGAAACACATACTAATGAGATAACTGAAGAAGGTCCTATGGTGTCCTACGTGTTGCTTGTGGACTAACTATGGGTGCTCCAATTACCTTTACAAAGGGAATATTTACAAGTTATTATTTTACAAAGTGAAGGTTCTAAAAACCTTAACAATATATATATATATATATATATATATATATATATATATATATATATGTATGTATGTATGTATGTATGTATGTATGTATGTATGTATGTATGTATGTATGTATGTATGTATGTATGTATGTATATATATATATATATATATATATATATATATACTGACACACTTTGAAAACGCAAAACGGACTTTGGATGCAATAATATGACAAACAACCAGTGGATCTGAAAGGCGTTTACTATGGAAGGAAAACAGGTTAATCAGTCGACAAACCACAAAAGAATATTGTCCTGACAGCAATCCCATAAGATGTCACACGTCAACAAACAGTCCCACCCTCCACCTCAAAGTCAGTATCTGTTGTGTCCACCATTTGCACTTGCACAAGTCTGATAGTGGCATCAGGGATGTTCCTCCACTCATTCTGTAATTCCTGACCCAACGCAGCAACGTTGTGTGGTGGCGGCTGACGTCGGCGTACACGTCGCCCAAACTCATCCCAAAGGTGCTCGATAGGGTTTACGTCTGGGAACAAAGCTGGCCAATTGTTAGGGTTAGTTGTTAGGGTTAGGGTTTGGGTTATACAAAGTTGCGGTTTCAAAGTGTGTCAGGTTGCGTTTTCAAATTGTGTCAGTATATATATATATATATATATATATATATATATATATATATATATATATATATATATATATATATATATATTGGCTCAGCTCGCTGCGCTTGCCTCATCAAGCGTCGTTACTGAGGAACAGGCTCATTTTAGCTGAGGATAATGACTGTACCTGAGTTGCTGTGTTGTCATGATTTACACCAATCATAATACAAACAATTATTTTGCACAAATGTATTTGTTGTGTTTGTGATATGACATTTTTATAGGCAATTTAGGTTGAAGATTTAGGTTGAATGTTTTTTTTTCAACAAAGAACCCCTCAGCACATACATAGGGGAGGGGTAGGTGCAGACTGGAAAGTTGGGACGATTACACCTCACCACAAAGTAATTTAAAACACCTCACCACCAAGTAATTTAAAACACCTGACAGCCATAAAACAGGAAATAAAAACACCTCACCACCACAAAATTAAAAACACCTCACTGCCATAAAACACGTAATAAAACACCTCACGGCCATGAAATTAAAAACACCTCACAGCCATAAACACATAATAAAAACACCTCACAGCCACAAAATTGAAAACACCTCACAGCCATAAAACACATAATAAAAACACCTCACAGCCATAAAACACATAATAAAAACACCTCACCACCACAAAATTAAAAACACCTCACAGCCATAAAACACGTAATAAAAACACCTCACCACCACAAAATTAAAAACACCTCACCACCACGAAATTAAAAACACCTCACCACCACGAAATTCAAAAGACCTCACAGCCATAAAACACGTAATAAAAACACCTCACCACCACAAAATTAAAAACACCTCACAGCCATAAAACACGTAATAAAAACACCTCACCACCACAAAATTAAAAACACCTCACAGCCATAAAACACGTAATAAAAACACCTCACCACCACAAAATTAAAAACACCTCACCACCACGAAATTAAAAACACCTCACCACCACGAAATTCAAAACACCTCACAGCCATAAAACACGTAATAAAAACACCTCACCACCACAAAATTAAAAACACCTCACAGCCATAAAACACGTAATAAAAACACCTCACCACCACAAAATTAAAAACACCTCACAGCCGTAAAAACACGGAATAAAAACACCTCACAACCACGAAATTAAAAACACCTCACCACCACGAAATTAAAAACACACCACCACAAAATTAAAAACACCTCACAGCCATAAAATACGTAATAAAAACACCTCACAGCCGTAAAACACGTAATAAAAACACCTCACAGCCAAAAAATGAAAAACACCTCACCACCACGAAATTAAAAACACTTCACAGCCACAAAATTTAAAACCCCTCACAGCCAAGAAACACAAAATTAAAAACACCTCACAGCCACGAAATTAAAAACACCTCACCACCACGTCATTTAAAAACACTTCACCACCACGTCATTTAAAAACGCCTCACCACCACGTAATTCAAAACACCTCATCACCAACTAATTCAAAACACCTCACCACCACATAATTAAAAACACCTCACCACCACGTAATTATAAATACCTCACCAACACGTGATTTAAAAACACCTCACCACCACGTAATTATAAATACCTCACCACCACGTGATTCAAAACCACCACCACGTTATTAAAAACACTTCACAACCACCGAAACAAAAGTTTGAGGCAGTCATTAAGTGACAACACAGACACTGCCCAGATGTGTAGAATGTAGATATATAATATAGATAAATGACTGTACCCGAGTTGCCGTTTTGTCATGGTTTGCACCAATCATAATTCAAACAATTATAATGCACAAATGTATTTGTAATATACGTGATATTACCTTTTATAAACAATTGAAGTTGAAAAAAAAAAAATTCCAAAAAAAAAAAACAATTGGAAATTTTTTCAAAGGAAATACCCTTAGGATATACCGACGGGAGATATATGTGCATACCAGAAGTTTGGCACGATTTCACAAAAGTTTGAGGGAGTAGTTCAGTGACAAAACACAGACACTGCACAGATATATATATATATATATATATATATATATATATATATATATATATATATATATATATATATATATATATATATATATATATATATATGTACTAGCTTCCCCAGCGTCGTTACTGGGGAACGGGCTTATTTTATCTGAGGATAATGACTGTACCTGAGTTGCTGTTTTTCATGATTTACATCAATCATAATACAAACAATTATTTTGCACAAATTTATTTGTAGTAAGCAATTTAGGTGTTTTTTTTTTTTTGTTTGTTTTTTGTATACTGAATCGAGGCTCGTGAAAGAGCTGACATTTACTTCACAAACAAATCAACCAGACAAACAAAATATATAAAAAGAGGGAGCGGAAGACAAGAGAATGGGAAGCACACAAACACTTGAGAGCACACAACATTTAAGAGCAGGGAGATGTGTGGGAGGGAGAGGGCTTGGGGGGAGGAGGCGTGGGAAGGGGGGGGGGGGTGGGAGAACTATAAAACACAAGGACACCAAGGACTTCCAGGACAGAAGTTGGTATTTCAAAAAGTGGAATTGGGGTGAAATTATCGGGGATAGAAAAGATCAAGGTTTTGGATGGGGGAAGATAAGAGATGGTGGTGAACAGCTGTTTTAAAGACCTGGAGGGTGGAGTGGGATTGAAGAGAGTGAGGGAGTTTGTTCCAGAGGTGGGAGAAAAGAGGAATGAAGGAGTGAAGGTGAGCAGAGAGTCTTGATTTTGGCAGTTTAACCATAAGAGGGTTGCAGGCAGATCTTGTGCGACCTGTAGGAATATTTGCGGGACAGAGCCCAGAGAGAGCTGGTGGGGCAAGGCCAGAGAGGAGTCGGTAGAAGACGGAAAGACCACCAACCTGCCTGCGGTGAGCGAGTGAGAGGCCCTTGGAGTTAGCTTCATCGCGGGAGATTCCAATGATTCCGAATGAATGATTCTTCCAGGTTGAAAATATATTGTTGCGGTTTTTAGAACCTTCACTTTTTAAAATAATAAGCCTTGTAAATAATTCCCTGTAAATATCCCCATCTTCCAAAGGTCAAAGGTAGCACCCTAGTTAGTCCATATTGCAACACGTAGGACACCATAGGAACCTTTCAGTTATTGTCCCCCGTCGCACAGCGTAGCGAAAGGGGGACTATGGCTTTCCCCTCAGTTCGTGTGTCCGTTGCTTGCGTGTTTGCGTGCGTGCGTGCGTAAGCGAAGGACCGCATTCGAATTTGGTGTGTGGGTGCAACCCACGTCAAAATCCAAGATGGCCGCCGCCATGTATGTCTGATGCCATGTATGTCTTAACCTTGTTAGATGAATATCTTGAAAAATAAGCGAAGTACCAACTTCTAATCTGGTGTGTGGGTGTATCTAGGCATAAGGAAGAACGCTATTGAAAATTGGGTCGCCACGTCAAAATCCAAGATGGCCGCCGCCATGTATGTCTGAACCTTGTGAGATGAATATCTTGAAAAATAAGCGAAGTACCAACTTCTAATTTGGTGTGTGGGTGTATCTCAGCATAAGGAAGGACGCTATTGAAAATTGGGTCGCCACGTCAAAATCAAAGATGGCCGCCGCCATGTATGTCTGAACCTTGTGAGATGAATATCTTGAAAAATAAGTGAAGTACCAACTTCTAATTTGGTGTGTGGGTGTATCTCGGCAAAAGGAAGAACGCTATTGAAAGTGGGGTGCCACGTCAAAATCCAAGATGGCCGCCACCATATATATGTCTGAACCTTGTGAGCGAAATATCTTGAAAAATAAGCGAAGTACCAACTTCTAATCTGGTGTGTGGGTGTATCTAGGCACAAGCAACAACGCTGTTCAAAATTGGGTCGCCACGTCAAAATCCAAGATGGCCGCCACCATGTATATGTCTGAAACTTGTGAGCGTAATATCTTGAAAAATAAGAAAAGTACCAACTTCTAATCTGGTTTTTGGGTGTATCTAGGCACAAGGACGTACGCTATTGAAAATTGGGTCGCCACGTCAAAATCCAAGATGGCCGCCACCATATATATGTCTGAACCTTGTGAGCGAAATATCTTGAAAAATAAGCGAAGTACCAACTTCTAATCTGGTGTGTGGGTGTATCTTGGCATAAGGAAGAACACTATTGTAAATTGGGTCGCCACGTCAAAATCCAAGATAGCCGCCACCATATATATGTCTGAACCTTGTGAGCGAAATATCTTGAAAAATAAGCGAAGTACCAACTTCTAATCTGGTGTGTGGGTGTATCTAGGCATAAGGAAGAACGCTATTGAAAATTGGGTGGCCACGTCAAAATCCAAGATGGCCGCCTCCATGTATGTCTGAACCTTGTGAGCGAAATATCATATCATAGCATGTTTTCTGCGTCTTCCACTTTGTCAACTCACATCACTTCACCGACGGGGGACCTAGGCGTAACGCTTGTTTCATTAGTATGTGTTTCAGGTAAGGCTCTGTTTCCAATAGTTTGACTCTGCGTTGCATTAATCAAATAATATAAGCCCCTTGTTCAATCCCTTTCATTTTGCGGCTTGCCTCCCTCCAAATTGTGTTCCTTTGCTTGCCAGTAGCGTTCGCTGCCTGGCTCAAGGCGCCATTAACCATGCGGTCAGAGCGGAGCAAAAGGGGGAGGAGTTATCAGAGCGAGGCGTAGCCCTGTTAAGGGCGGAGTCGGTGAGCCCTCGCGACCAACCAGGGCCGAGGCGAGCTTATCGGTGGGTGTGTCCTAAAAGCCCGCGGCTTGATACGCGAGCGCCTGATATAAGCGCTCGCATGGGACTACTTACAGAGATGAGACGGGAGCGAGAGAGAGCTGGCGTGAGAGCTGCGTGCACGAACAACTTCTAGCTGGGACTTCTGCCGAACATCAGCGCGTCAGGAATGTTCAAAGCCTCCCTCCCCGATTTATGAACCCCAATAACTAAGGTCCGCTCGCGTTCAACAATCAATGAACAACGCTGCCTGCCGGGTTTCGCCGCGGAGTGGAGCGTGGACCGGAGTGGAGCGTGAACCGGGGCCGGAGCGGAGCGTGAACCGGGGCCGAAGCCAACGCTGGCCCATCTGCTTGGACCTTCCTTCCTGCTATTCCCCTTTCGTGTAAGTCTGTTTGTGTTGTCCTGGGCGTGTTAATTAAGACTGTGTAAGCTTGCCCTGTGTCCTTTTGCTCTTCTTCTTGTACATGCCCTTCTTTCATTTCCTCTTTTATTAGTATAGTAATAAACCATATTTGTTCTTCCTTACTTTGGTTTCTTCTGTCCGATCGTCTTCGTGTTTTCTCCATTGAGTACCTGTGGCACGATTAGAACCGCTCAGAATCGGGTTAGTCTTTTTGCTAACGGCTTGAATCGCGAATTGCTAAACCGCTCGGCAATTTCCACCTGTCCGTGGTTCGAGCAGGAGTTATTTCCCTGCTTCGTGGAGGGATTGGCATGCAGGTATTTGGGACTCCATCTTGACCAATCACCCTGGCCAGTCTCGCCGGCGGGGAGCGTTATAGTTTTCCATGGTCGAGGGATGGCCAGCTTAAAAGACAAGGGGATTAACCCCCCCTTGGCAAGGGGAGCGCCGACCCCCGAATCCGCAACAATATTTATATAATTCAAAAAAGAACACCTCAGCACATACATACGGGAGGGGTAGGTGCAGACTGGAAGTTTGGGACGACTACACCTCACCACCACGTAATTCAAAACACCTCACCACCACCTAATTTAAAACACCGCACCACCAAGTAATTCAAAACGCCTCATCACCAAGTAATTCAAAACACCTCACCACCACATAATTAAAAACACCTCACCACCAAGTAATTCAAAACACCTCACCATCACGTAATTCAAAACCACCACCACGTTATTAAAAACACTTCACAACCACAGAAACAAAAGTTTCAGGGAGTAGTTCAGTGACAAAAGACACTGCCCAGATATGTAGCTATGTAGATAAATGACTGTACCTGAGTTGCTGTTTTGTCATGGTTTACACCAATCATAATTCAAACAATCATAATCCATAAATGTTTTTGTAATATACGTGATATTACATTTTATAAACAATTGAAGTTGAAAACTTAAGTTGAAAAAAAATAATTCCCCCCCAAAAAAAAAAAATCGGAAAGTTTTTCAAAGAAAATACCCTTAGGACATACCGATGGGAGAGATAGGTGCATACCAGAAGTTTGGTACAATTTCACAAAAGTTTGAGGGAGTAGTTCAGTGACAACACGGGACAGGACAACACAGACACTGCACAGATATATATATTGTTACGGTTCTCCGCCGCCCTTCTTCCCCTTACCATGGGGGGATTAATCCCCTTGTTCTTTCTGGGCTTGGCGGAACCGAGACTTGAAACGTCCCTTCCGGGCAAACGCAAAGTAAGGTTTCGGGACCAAATGTTACGCTCGTACCTAAATCCCTGCGCCGCCACGGAAGTGAGGAAGCAAGCCTCGCACGAGCCACGTGTGGTTTGCGTACGCCGAGCGGATTGAGTACCACGTGGTCCGTGCAGTTTAGTAGTGGAACCCGATTCGAGCGGTCCGATTCGTACCACGCTTAGCCAATGAAGAAACCACAGGAACGATCGAATGGAAGAAAGGAAGAACACAGGTTTAATTATTCCCACACGTATATACAGTGATCGGGATGCAGAGACACAGGGCAGCACTTAATCAGTCTTATCTTATCCCCCGGATTCGGGCCCGTCTCACTCACACAGGGAATTGCAGATGGGTAGATGTTCAGCCAAACGCGTTGACGTGGTCGTCCAGGAACGGCCCCGTCCAGCCCTCCACAGCCCCAGCACGTCCCGCGAAGATGGCAGCAGGCGATGGAAGGAACCTCGTAGCGCGTCTCCCGAACAAAGGCAGCCGATGAGGTGGAACGGCAAATGCGGGACTCTCAGCGTGGCTGGCGATTACATAGCCGTTCTCACTCGCGCGACTTAATGCACTGTATATCGATCAGCCTCCAACTCAACCGAGCGTCACTTATAAAAGCGCGTATTTCGGTTCATGCACGTCTTGCTTCGTCCGCATATCTTTCACAGTTCTCTGACGCTCACAACTCCTCTTCCACGATTCCTCCAAGTTGGTTAGTGCATGCGAGTTCTTCCTGGGCAGTCCTATCGAGTCCCTTCAGGCAGCAGTCCTTTGTTCAACGAGTCCTTTGCTCATCAGTCCTTTGCTCATCAGTCCTTTGCTCATCAGTCCTTTGCTCATCAGTCCTTTGGTGCAAGTCCTCCCGGGGGCTTTGTGCAATGGGTTATATAGCTACACCCCCGAACCTTCTGGAACCTTCTCGAACCTTCTTACCACGCCCTGTGACGCAGCGCCGCCACTACCACCTCTGAGCCCTGATTGGTGGCTCGTGCTTACCGTCAGCGCTTCTGCCGCCCCTCCTTCGGCTCCGCCCCGATCCTCCTAGCCTGCCTCGTGTTAATTCGCTCAAAATGAACCAAAGTTAGCACAAAGGGGCATGAGGCTAGGGAAGCTGGAAAGTCGGTAGAAGTAGGGCCTATTCTCCTGACTACTCAACGCAGAACTAACATAGGAAAAGGACTAAGCTCACAAATACTAAGACATAACTACACTATCGCGAGGCTACATGTCGCTTGTGTGACTAACTATGAGGGGGAAATTTTAACCTTTACTATACTCGCTGTACAAACTCAAAACCGCAACAATATATATATATATATATATATATATATATATATATATATATATATATATATATATATATATACAGTGGAACCTTGACTTACGAGTGCCCCAACTTACGAGTTTTTCGAGATACGAGCCGTCGCTCGGGCGGTTTATTGCTTTGAGATGCGAGCCGAGATCCGAGTTACGAGCTTTCGCCACCCGGTCACGTGGTTATCTTGCCGTGCAAGTACAGTATCTCTGTCGTATAGCGCTGCATTTTTGTTTTCGCATTTTGGTTATTTCGAGTTTACGCCGCCAGGTGGGTTCTGGTCACGTGGTTATCTTGCCGTGCAAGTACAGTACGTATCTCTGTCGTATAGCGCTGCATTTTTGTTTTCGCATTTTGGTTATTTCGAGTTTACGCCGACAGGTGGGTTCTGGTCACGTGGTTATCTTGCCGTGCAAGTACAGTACGTATCTCTGTCGTATAGCGCTGCATTTTTGTTTTCGCATTTTGGTTATTTCGGAAAATTTCTTAGTTTTAACCATGGGGCCTAAGAAAGTGAGTGGCAAGTGCAGTGCTGAGAAGAAGAAGAGGATGATGTGCTTGGATATAAAACACGCAATCGTCGAAAAACATGAGCGAGGTGTCGAGGAGGACGTATATAACGGCAGAGGAGAAGAGCATGCCAGGCCACAACTTGTGGATATAAAACACGCAATCGTCGTGTTTTATATAAAACTTGTGCTTGGAAATAAAACACGCAATCGTCGAAAAACATGAGCGAGGTGCCGAGGAGGACGTATATAACGGCAGAGGAGAAGAGCATGCCAGGCCACAACTTGTTCAGAGTGCCGGCGATAGCTCGCCTTCTCTTTGTGGAAAACACGGTGAGATCCTTAACATCCAACAACTAATGGGACGCAAACGGGGCGCCCAGTTTAGCGGTACACCCATTGATGAATCACCCTGCCTGTGATTCACCCATGACAGGTTATAGCTGGGTCGGGATTCAAACCCAGGCTGGACAGTTTAGACTTTAGAGTCAAGTGTGCGTACCTCCAGTCCAGGCCATCCTGCCAACTTGTATGCTGCATACAGGTGAAATATAAAGCGCGAGATATTTTTATATATACTGTATATTTAAAAAAAAAATTGGTGTGGTTTTTGGCGGGCTGGAACGGATTAATAGCATTTCAATGCATTTCAATGGGGAAATTTGATTTGAGATACGAGCAATTTGAGTTACGAGCTCGGTCACGGAACGAATTAAACTCGTAAGTCAAGGTTCCACTGTATATATATATGTATATATATATATATATATCACTTGTAATACAAGCATATTACGAGAGATAATTGTACTTTTACATCAAATACAAGGATATTGGGAGCCAATGGACTTTATGAACACAGTATCTGGAATTGGAACCTGGGATCCCAGCATCACTGAGTACTTGGATGATAATGTTGAAGAGGTGCAACAAAAGGTTTCCTCTTGTCCTGTATTTGAGTCAGACATGACAAAGGACAGTTCGCTCGACCCCCGGGAGGTGCAGCGGAGATGTGTGCAGAAACGGGAGGCAGCAGCACGAGGAGCGCGCGTGTTGTATATGCTGCAGCAGCAGGTGAATGACTTCCGCCAGCAATAATTTGTGAACCGCCATACCTGTAGCCGCTAGTGTGATTTTACCAACAAAACTTCCGTTGCTTTTTAGATAAGGGAAATTCAGGAGGAAATCAACAATTTGGGGCCTCAAGCAATCAAGCCTACGAAGAAGGTGTGGTGATATTTTATTTTAGTGTACTGGCTATGATGATTGTGTTTAAACCAGAACAAAATTAATCAAACTCACATTCAAAACGCAATGACACGTTGTAAATGAAATCCGGTCATCACCATAGGACCTCCAATCGCCAGACGTCTTCTTCTGGACCATAGTTAAAGGCAAGGACCAGTTGCTGCTTGAAGGTCGAATGATACCCAGCTTGAGCATATGGGCAAACTCTGCTGTTGCAATTGCATAACGATCCGGAGCTAGTCATGGTCGAGCTGTGACTGGAGGGCCACGCGTGTCAATGTAGGGAGTAGTGGAGTGTTTGACCGCCACTTCATTATAGGTTTGCCGAGTTATTTCTGGGTATTGTTAAAGGATGGCGTCATAACTGGCCATATGGTCAGACTTAATAAACATTGGATTGACAGAAGGCGAGATATTGACGCGCGAGGTGATACCTTTAACACACAGATTTGTGGTGTATGTAAATGCAGCTGGTTTACGTTTGTCCATAACCGCTGGGGGTAAAACGATAACCTCAGCTCCAGTGTCAACTAAAAACTGGGTGCCGGTGTTCCTGCCACTGATGAAAACTAAGCGACTAGGTTGTTGGTCGCCAAACTGACTAGTCACTGCTACTCGCTGTTTGTGACGTTTCCTGACTGCAAAACAGGGCGGGCTGTGAAAACTGGAAGACTGAACACGCATGTGTGAATTCTCCCCAAATTGCCAATGATACCACCAAGCACACCCTGCATGTTGCTGTGCTCCGGGACTACGGCATTGTTGTGCGTCAGTCTCCTGCATGTTGCTATGGGTCGGTCTACGACCATTCTCCTACTTAATATGACATATAAGAGTCTGCACGTGTCCATTTCGGTTTCAAGTTGTTGCATGTCGAATGTAGCTGGTGCAGCCACTGCACTCGCTAACTAGGATGTGACGGCACTGATGGAGGATGTGGATGGCGTAGCGACTTTGATGACCTTATCAGCTATATCCGCGAGTTGCTTGGTATTCACTGAATCATTGGTTGAAACAATGATACACTGAACATTGATTGGCAATCGTTGGACAAACAGCTGCTTGAGTATGTTATGCTCTCGAGTATTCTCGCCCACCAATTGTCGCATCCTTCGTAGCAATTGAGAAGGCTTACGTTCCCCCAGCTCAGAAGTTATACTTCTATTTCATAACATAGATATTAGGAAAATGAAAGAAAAAAAGAAAGTCACTCCAAAGGTTTGAACAGGAGTGTAGACATGGACTTAACGGTGTTTGTTTTGTTAAAACGTGTCTCTGCGTTAACATAAACCATTTTTGTTGTTTGACTTTTGACCTTTCAGTAATTAAAGTTTTTATTCGGTGCATTAAATATGCTTGATGAACAACAGCTATAATTAAGTGATGAATGTGGACCTTTTGTTTAAGTTTTTTTTTTTTTTTTTTGGTATTTATTCATAAGCTTGTATGCCGTATTTAGTGGATCTTTGAATCCTCAAGCAAAATAAATGAAACAATTGACACTCGTATGTTTTGTCTCTAGAGCCGTGCAAAGATACGACTTTCAGCAGTTCACCGTGGGGCTGTCAGAGCCTTGCGAATGTTTTCTAGGCAAGTGTCCGATGGAGGTGTAAGGACCGGCTTCCCTCCACAGAGCCGAGAACTGGGGGAGCTGATTAGACAGCTATCAATGTGCTCAGCCCGGCTGGAACCCGACCAGCATGTTGTGGCTTCTATCATGGCAGAGATTGAGGTGAGATTACAGGTTGAACAATGCTGTAGAAAAATATGTATGCTCCATATGACAATTCTGACCATGAATAAATCCTATTTATGCACCATTTGAATTAATCATTTTGATGTAATTTGATAGGAGCTCAGTAAGGTGTTGGAGCAGCTGGATGAAGTTCTGAAACAAAAGACGTTTTCCCTTTCACGTAAAGATCTTAGGAAGAGGCAGCAGAAGACACCTACCACACATAGGGTGACAACCTCGAGGCTCAGGGAGACGCCCGCGAGTGGTTAGTGCCTGCAGAGACCCACTGCTTCGCACACTCATCACTGCAGTGGTGTGTCACATTGCAAGGCCTATTTTTTGGGAAAGAGGAAGCGACGGCTGCAATGGCCACTGGAATCGTCACTAGGTGGAATAATTGATAGGTGGAATAGTGGAGCGTAACAAAATATTCCCTTATGCATACTTAATTATGCATGTTTATGAATTGACAAGGAAAGTTTAGCTATTTTACCCGGGTACTTCCGGGTTCCGTTGCGAGAGGACGCTGGCGTTGCATATTCGCCGCTTCTCCGACTGGATGGATGTACAGGGTCTGCTTCTACCTTTCTGACCTGACATCTCACACCTGTCCTGCCTTTTCACACCCGCACGTGCCGCGTGTTCTCCGGCTGGATAACGGAATCTGCTTTTGATGGTACGGAATACGGAATTCGAAAGGCCCGCTCCCGTTGATTGTGGCCGTGGCCTTGTTTGCCGGTGGCCTTGTGGCCTTGTTTGCCGCTGTGGTCTTGATTAGCGGCTGCAGTCGTTTGCCGCTGCGTTTGCCGCTTTGCCTCCTCGACCTTGGCCTCGTACTCGTCCCTTCGCTCCTGCCTGGCATGGCTCTGAAGTACTCCGCCGCAAGGCTTCTTCTGCTCAATACCCGCTCCACCCCATCATGCATCTCTGCCATCAAATCAAATGGACTCCTCCGACGACCCAGGTACATTCACCGTGGCTCCGGTCGCAAGTTTGTTTATTTGCAATCAGGTCACTCCATCCCCGTCCTCTGGTCGGCTCAGCGCACTCTCACTCTTCGTCCCAGCGCACCTGGTCACAGCAACCCACACGATCGCACCTCTTGCCTACGAACCCTGGCTAAATCACCTGAATTCATCCCTGCTGTTCAAAACAACATCAAGCTCACCCTGTTCAACACCCGGTCCCTCAACAATAAATGCCTCATCCTGAACGAATACATCCTGGATAACAAACTGGACTTTCTCTGTCTCACCGAAACCTGGCAACAACCTCTGGACTACTACACACTCAACCTCACCACACCCAATGGATATTCCTACGTCAATAAACCACGCTCGGAGGGCCGAGGTGGTGGAATTGCCGTTATCCACCGTCAAGACATCAAGACCAACCTCATCTCCATCTCATCTGCTCCATCATTTGAACACCTGGCTTTAAAACTCTCTGGTCACACGCAGTCAGTCATGGCTGTCGTCTATCGCCCTCCCAAACCACACCCATCATTCCTGTCTGACTTCTCCTACTTTCTGACCCAGCTATGTTCCCTCTCCCCCTCAATCCTCCTCCTTGGTGATTTCAATATCCACATGGACTCCACTGACTCCACAATAACCACTGACTTCACTGATTTACTCACCTGCTTTAACCTCACTCAACATGTCGACTTTCCTACCCATATCCGTGGTCACATTTTGGACCTTGTCTGCTCCACTGGATTAAATTTGCACCATCTCTATGGCTCCGACCTCACCCTCTCTGACCACTTAGCCATCACTCTGACCATCAACATCCCCGCCCCAACACCAAGGCATTATCGCACAATCAACTTCCGTAAGCTAAACGCTCTTTCACCTACCTCATTCTCATCCACCCTCTCTGAAAAAATGTCCACTTCTCCCTTCATTGACCTCCACACCCCTTCCGACCTCACTGACTACTACAACCACACTCTCTCCTCCTGCCTTGACCAGCTTGCGCCTGTAAAAACCAAAACAGTTTCTTTCACCCATTCTGCTCCCTGGTTTACCCCTGAACTCCACCTGATGAAAACTCGTGCTCGCCAACTTGAAAGACTCCGCAATAAAACGGGTCTCACAGTTCACTCCCAAGCCTACAAGGACCACATACAACACTACAAAGATGCCCTCTCCCGCGCCCGCTCTGCCTACTACTCTCAAATTATCCACTCTGGCTCCGGAAACCCAAAAGCACTCTTCTCGACAATAAACAAACTCCTCCGCCCCCTGAACACCACCACCCAGTCATTCACAGTAGACAACTGCATCTCCTTCCTCTCTTTCTTCCAACGCAAAATTGACAACATCTACAACAGCTTGACCACCGCCGCACCCGCTCCCCCTCCAACCACCTGCCCCCCCTTGTCCTGCCATCCCCTGTCTCGGTTCTCCCCAATCTCTCCTACTGACCTCTCTGAACTCCTCATAGGAATGAAAACTGCCACCTGCACTCTTGACCCCATCCCCTCCAGCTTTGTCAAAGCCTCCCTCCCTGCTCTCTCTCCACTTATCATTGCAACAATAAACTCCTCCCTGTCTACAGGCATCGTCCCACCTTCCCTCAAAATTGCTGCTGTTACCCCCATTCTAAAAAAACCTGGTCTAAACCCTGACACCCTAAACAACTTCAGACCCATCTCCAACCTACCCTTTCTGTCAAAAGTTTTGGAACGCGCTGTAGCCACTCAACTCAAACATCATCTCTCTGCCAATAACTTGTATGAAACATTCCAATCCGGATTCCGCTCCAACCACAGTACTGAAACTGCTCTCCTCAAAATCACCAACGACCTTCTCCTCTCCTCTGACGCTGGCAACCTCAACATTCTCGTCCTCCTCGACCTCAGCGCTGCCTTTGACACCATCGATCACACTATCCTCCTCACCCGACTTGAATCCACCTTTAACGTCACCGGCACTGCCCTCTCTTGGATTAAATCATACCTCTCTGACAGATGCCAGTTCATCTCCATCAATAACTGCAAATCCCCCACTGCTCCCCTCCCCCAAGGTGTCCCCCAAGGTTCAGTTCTTGGCCCCCTCCTCTTCATCCTTTACCTGTCCCCGCTCGGTCACTTAATCCGCCGTCATGGTCTCCAATTCCACTGCTTCGCCGATGACATCCAGCTTTTCATCTCCACCAAGTCCGTCTCCACCGACACCCACTCTATCCTGACAAACTGCATCACTGAAATAAAATCCTGGCTTCAAATCAACTTCCTCAAGCTTAACTGTGATAAATCTGAAATAATCATCATTGGCCCAAAAACGCTCACAAAATCCACCCATAACTTTGCCCTCAACATCGACGGTATCCCAGTATCCACCTCCCCTCACATCCGGAATCTTGGCGTCATCTTTGACCAAACCCTTTCCTTCGACAAATACACTAAACAGATCACAAAGTCAGCCTTCTTTCACCTGAAAAACATTGCCCGTCTCCGCTCATCCCTCTCCTCCACGGCTGCAGAAACCCTCATCCACGCCTTCATCACCTCCCGTCTGGACTACTGCAATAGCCTCCTCTATGGTTCACCCTCAAAAATCACCAATAAACTCCAATACATTCAGAACTCCGCTGCCCGTCTACTCACTCATTCCCGGACCCGTGACCACATCACCCCCGTCCTTTACAAGCTTCACTGGCTCCCCATCCCCCAGAGAATCCAGTACAAAATCCTCCTCTTGACATACAAAGCCCTCCATAACCTGGCCCCATCCTACCTGGCTGACCTCCTCTCCAGACACACTCCCACCCGCAACCTCCGCTCTGCTGGTACCAACCTCCTGACCCCCTCCATCCGGACCAAATTCAGATCCTGGGGGGACAGGGCCTTCTCCATCGCTGCTCCCACCCTCTGGAACTCACTACCTCACACCATCAGAGACTCCTCCTCACTCACCACATTCAAAACATCACTAAAGACCCACCTGTTCAACGCTGCATTCAACATTCAACCCACAGCATTTAACCCCTGACTATCTCTTCTCCTTCTCCCTCCTTTTGCTTTAAATATTTCCCTATTGATTCTTGTCTTGTCTTTTTGATTCTTGTCTTATATATATGCCGTATATCGCTGCTGTTTGTTTTCTTGATTCTTGTCTTTTTGCAATTGTTGTTTTCATGTATTGTTATGCATTATGTTTTCCACTCTGTCAAAGTGCCTTTGGGCTTCTGGAAAAGCGCTATACAAAATAAATGAATTATTATTATTATTATTACCATTTAAAGTCCTTGTAACTTCTTAAATTTGAAATACATTTTGGATTAAAAAACAAAACAAGACCGATAGTCCAATAACGGCATAGCCGGGCTTGTGATACCTTAGTTGAAGAGGATAGTATGACCTGGGTGGGGATACCAGTTAGCAAATAATGTAAGTATTAATTTTTTGGACTTCAAATATAGACAGCCGGTTCGTGAACAACTTGGGTAAAAAAAAAATGAAAGTCAAATGGCAAATGATGAACCAATAAATTCCACATTCCTGTGCCACGTTCAGTCGAATGTCAGGCATTGGCAGAACGTTGTCTATATTCTCATTCCAAACAGCGTCATTCATCATTTCAATCTCAAATTAATACTATGGTATCAGTATATTAAAATATAATGTTAAATATCGATTGTATTGAGATATCAAACCAGCAAAATGTCGTCATCCGTTCACTTCCGGATTCGGGAGCAAGGTCCGTGTCGATCACATTTCAAAATCATAATTGTATGGACGAATTTCTGAAACCTCCTACCCACCTTACGACAACCACTGGGATCCCAAAACATTCCACACAATGTTTTTATATTTTCTTTTCGTAAAATATGCAACTGTAATGGTTACTAAACACTGTTGCACTATCACATTGTCATGTGACCAGATCCTTAGCTCTGATTGCTGTACGTTTGTGGGGACATACGGACAGAAAAACGCTGTCCAAGATGCCATTGCCCTCCAGGCTACGCCGTAATAATTTTTTTGGACGAAATCCACCTTAATCTCCACTTTGCAATTTATGCATGGAATTGATCAAAAGCGACTTATAGCAGATAAAAGAATGTATGGAAACCCATCAATGATTTGAGTCACCAATCACAGCCGGCTCTGGTATAAGATGCCTCCACATGTTGGAGAGATTGGTTTGGGACCATCAATGAATGCATCTCTTGGTCTGTGTTGCTCTGGTCCTCTGGAAGGACATTTAGGATCTGAGCTCATGTGGCTTTGTTGAATCCTGATCTCCTTGATGAAGACCAAACCTCGTGTTCCTTGTGGTTTTGTGTTTTCTGCTTTGTGTTTTGTAGTTGTTGCTTCCTTTTAAACAGCAATTGGGGCTTTGTGGTTAAAACAATTGCTTTCACGATTTTGATTTTTAACTCAACTGGATTACTGTCCAGTTGAGTTCATCACATACTGAACCCTCCGGCGTCCGTCGTCTGTCGTCGTCGTCGTCTGTCGTCGTCGTCGTCGTCGTCATCTGTTGTCCGTTAACTTTTCGACGTTAACACTCCAGCGTCCACAAATATCAACCGATTCTGATCAAACTTGACATGCAGCATCCTTACCCCAAGGACCAGGTTGTTATTACATTTCAGCCCGATCCGTTGAAAAATGGCGGACTTAGGCGACCATTTTGTTTTTGGTCATGAAAACGACGTTAACACTCTAGCGTCCACAAATATTAACAGATTTTAATCAAACTTAGAATGTTTAACCCTCACCACACAAGGTAGGTTGCTATTGCATTCCAACCCGATCCGTCACAAAATGGCCGTCACAGGCCGCCATATTGTTTTCAGCTCCGAAACGACGTTAAGATGTTTCCTTTTATCTACACAACTATATTTCTGCAACATTGTTGCAAAGTGTAACATTGTATCAATTGTAAAACAAGGACAAGTATAAGGACACAAGGACCTTAAAATTATTACACAAGGTTGTTGGCTTTTCATTTAAGTCAAATCTAGTACACACAACTGACCTACTTTAAAGTTGTCCAGTCAGTTCAGTTGAGTTCTGCTTCCCTGGAAGCTCTAGTTTATTGTCCCCCGTCGCAGCGCAGAGTGAAAGGGGGCTATGGTTTTCCCCTCCGTCCGTGTGTGCATGCGTAAGCGAAGGACCGAATTCTAATTTGGTGTGTGGGTGCAACTAGGCATATGGAAGAACCCTATTGAAAATTAGGGCGCTACGTCAAAATTCAAAGATGGCTGTCACCATATCTAAACCTTGTGAGCGCGATATCTTGAAAAGTAAATGTCAACCTTGTGAGCGGAATATCTTGAAAAATAAATGAACTACTAACTTCTAATCCGGTGTGTGGGTGTATCGAGGCATAAGGAAGAACGCTATTGAAAATTGGGTCGCCACGTCAAAATCCAAGATGGCCGCCACCATATATATGTCTGAACCTTGTGAGCGAAAAATATCTTGAAAAATAACCGAAGTACCAACTTCTAATCTGGTGTGTGGGTGTATCTACGCATATGGAAGAACGCTATTGAAAATTGGGTCGCCATGTCAAAATCCAAGATGGCCGCCGCCATTTATGTCTGAACCTGTGTTCCTGGATGTCTTTTTGTTGAATGTGTTTTAATGAATGTTTCCCCCTGTACTGTCTTTCCCTCGCGGTCCCCCTGTACTGTCTTTCCCTCGCGGTCCCCCTGTGCTGTGTTCCTGGATGTCTTTTTGGTGAATGTGTTTTAATGAATGTTTCCCCCTGTACTGTCTTTCCCTTGCGGTCCCCCTGTACTGTCTTTCCCTCGCGGTCCCCCTGTGCTGTGTTCCTGGATGTCTTTTTGTTGAATGTGTTTTAATGAATGTTTCCCCCTGTACTGTCTTTCCCTCGCGGTCCCCCTGTGCTGTGTTCCTGGATGTCTTTTTGTTGAATGTGTTTTAATGAATGTTTCCCCCTGTACTGTCTTTCCCTCGCGGTCCCCCTGTACTGTGTTCCTGGATGTTTTTTTGTTGAATGTGTTTTAAGGAATGTTTCCCCCTGTACTGTCTTTCCCTCGCGGTCCCCCTGTGCTGTGTTCCTGGATGTCTTTTTGTTGAATGTGTTTTAATGAATGTTTCCCCCTGTACTGTCTTTCCCTCACGGTCCCCCTGTGCTGTGTTCCTGGATGTCTTTTAGTTGAATGTGTTTTAATGAATGTTTCCCCCTGTACTGTCTTTCCCTCGCGGTCCCCCTGTGCTGTGTTCCTGGATGTCTTTTAGTTGAATGTGTTTTAATGAATGTTTCCCCCTGTACTGTCTTTCCCTCACGGTCCCCCTGTGCTGTGTTCCTGGATGTCTGTTTGTTGAATGTGTTTTAATAAATGTTTCCCCCTGTACTGTCTTTCCCTCGCGATCCCCCTTTGCTGCGTTCCTGGATGTCTTTTTGTTGAATGTGTTTTAATGAATGTTTCCCCCTGTACTGTCTTTCCCTCACGGTCCCCCTGTACTGTGTTCCTGGATGTCTTTTTGTTGAATGTGTTTTAATGAATGTTTCCCCCTGTACTGTCTTTCCCTCGCGGTCCCCCTGTTGTACTGTGTTCCTGGATGTCTTTTTGTTGAATGTGTTTTAATGAATGTTTCCCCCTGTACTGTCTTTCCCTCGTGGTCCCCCTGTGCTGTGTTCCTGGATGTCTTTTTGTTGAATGTGTTTTAATGAATGTTTCCCCCTGTACTGTCTTTCCCTCGTGGTCCCCCTGTGCTGTGTTCCTGGATGTCTTTTTGTTGAATGTGTTTTAATGAATGTTTCCCCCTGTACTGTCTTTCCCTCGCGGTCCCCCTGTGCTGTGTTCCTGGATGTTTTTTTGTTGAATGTGTTTTAATGAATGTTTCCCCCTGTACTGTCTTTCCCTCGCGGTCCCCTTGTGCTGTGTTCCTGGATGTCTTTTTGTTGAATGTGTTTTAATGAATGTTTCCCCCTGTACTGTCTTTCCCTCGTGGTCCCCCTGTACTGTGTTCCTCGATGTCTTTTTGGGGAATGTGTTTTAATGAATGTTTCCCCCTGTACTGTCTTTCCCTCGTGGTCCCCCTGTGCTGTCTTTCCCTCGTGGTTGTCAGCTCTTTCACGAGCCTCGATTCAGTATTTAAAAAAAACAAACAAAAAAAAAACCTTGTGAGCGGAATATCTTGAAATACAAGCATTCTGAGTATTGCGCTGCAATACATGTCCCCTACCGGCAGTCTGTCGTCCGGAAAACTGTTGGGGAAATTACCAAGGGTTATTTATCCACAGGTTCTGAATCGTTCCCAATCGCTAATTACCTCAGGACAGGCTCACCTGTGATTCACACTCGGGACTTCGATTTATACACCTTGCAGACAGGTCAGCAGAAGCACGAGAAAATAAGTTGTTGATAAAGAACCTTTCGAGTCGCTAAATATCAGTAATTTATTATATTTTCCGGTTCACGATCAATTATCGATGTGTATATATATGTTGCTCGGCTTGGCTCCGCCCTTCCGGAAAGCGTGCGCTGTGTCGCGCTGTTGACGTTCGCGAGACGAGGCTGAGGGCGCGCGGTGCGGCTTGAGGAGAACTCTAGAATAAACAAGAGATATCCATTTATTTTCGTTTAATTAACGATATCTGCCAAACCACGTGCCCTATCGCAAATTCCAAAAGGACATTTTAGTAGATTGACATGCTGAACAGATCTGTGAAGTTTCCCCTCGATTGGATCAAAAATGAGGGAGCGGCTCGGTTTTAAAGGTTCATGCTTAAAAACGTCATAACTCTGAAACCATGTGACGCATGACGTCATGCTGACTTTTTTGTTTGTCATGGGTATGCGATTCTGCCTGCAAAGTTTGGCCTTAATCTGTTCAGCCGTTGCAGAGAAAAAGGGGTTTTCGTGTTTTCACGAAAAACAATATGGCGGCCGAGCCACGTGACCCGTGACGTCATAATTACCATTAAAATATTCTGCAGACCGAGTCCCTCCTATGGTGAAAATTTGATCTCAATCGGTCCTATTATTCCAGAGAAAATCTTTTTTAAAGGAAATTAAAACTTAAAATGGCACTGAGTTAAGGATCATCAGAATTCCCAAAGTTCAAAGTGCCATAACTTTGTTAAAAATGATCGAAACGTCGTGAAGTTCGAACTTGATCTGTAACTTATCATGAGGAAACCATGTGCCAAGTTTGAAATCATTAGCATGAAGAGTTTTGAAAAAGAAGTCCGGAAAACTGTTCTTTGCGTGACGGACTGACGGACGGAGGGACGGCGTGCAAACCTATAGTCCACTCCGGTGTACACCGGTAGGGGACTAATAAGCGAAGTACCAACTTCTAATCTGGTGTGTGGGTGTATCTAGGCATAAGGAAGAACGCTATTGAAAATTGGGTCGCCACGTCAAAATACAAGATGGCCGCCACCATATATATGTCTGAACCTTGTGAGCGAAATATCTTGAAAAATAAACGAACTACTAACTTCTAATCTGGTGTGTGGGTGTATCTACGCATAAGGAAGAACGCTATTGAAAATTGGGTCGCCATGTCAAAATCCAACATGGCCGCCTTGCGTCTTCCACTTTGTCAACTCACATCACTTCACCGACGGGGGACCTAGGCGTAACGCTTGTTATTATTATTACTACCTAAAATAATTGTTTCCCTAATAATATCATATATGACAACTGGATGTATTATTCTTTATGTTACAACTAAGTTATAGATAACCCATCCAACTTCCAGCAGTCAATAACCGTAATGCTCTTTTTGGATGCCATTAATACAGGCGCTGACCACGTCATTACAGATCACGATATTCCTCACCGACTGGGATCAAATCTTGAAAAGGATGTTGTTTCTCTTGAAGCCACGGAGCTTCAGTGTGGCACCTTCCAGAGTGATTCGCGGACACTTATTAAACGGGCAGTCCGATTCCAACCTTTGGCCACAGGCACGGTGACACGACCAGCACCTGAGGTAAGAGTGTTTAATTCACATTTTACACCTTCATGCTCTATACTCTCTACTTTATTTATCTACTAGTACGAATATAAAAGGCCATAAAAAATGAGGGGTTAGAGTTATTTTATTTGACGGTACAGCCTCGTGAGCGTGCCAAAGTCTGAAGCCTCGGCCTAGCGTTAGTTGTGCTTATATCTTCTTTATTTGACACACTACAGATGTAAATGAACACTAATTGTTAAACTCTGTGTGTTGCACAAAGCTTACAGTGGATTTTACCTCCCCGTGCCTTGTATTTATTGGTATTTTTTTTTTTAAACACTTCTGTAGACCCACCCTTGAGGCTCGGTTTGCAAGTCACTGTCTACAATTCCAATAGAAGAAACATAATTACTCTTTTATAGAGAATGTTTTTCGAATTTTTTTAATCCTCAAAAATAGACCGTAGTGAACACACATTTCTGTTAAAAGATTGACCGTTAAAACCATACTCAAATCGTCTTTATGAAGGAGACAGACAAATACACACTGTTTTTTTAGATAAGGGTATCTTATCTATCTACTACTGAGATTGTATTATAATGTATCGCCGGCTTCGCTGGTCCATTTTTGTCATACTCCCAGCAATCTTTTCAATTTGTGTAGTGATTCATTTTTGTGGTTTTTCCATCAACCCATGATTTTTTTCCAATCACCAATATTAGCCATTTGCTTGGCAATGTGATTCATTATATTGTTTAATGACCAGACACGATGGCATAATGGTTAGATCATCCGTTTTGAGTCTGGGTGTGTCCGATTCGATTATAACTTTAAAAATAGGGGCTATACACCTGGGCGCTCACCTGTAGAATAAAGCAGTATACTTAGACTGTAGGGCAAGCCCATTTAAGATGTTATTTCATAGTCCCCTCATTGGCAGAGGCCAAAAACCTCTGTCAAATGTATGAAAAAATATAATAATCGCAAAATCGTTTTGTTCTCTCAATAAACATCCCTTCCCTTCTTGAAAATCAATAAAATAAAAGCTTTATTTGGTCTCGGAATATCTGTTAAAATCGGCTATAAATAACCCTGCATCGACGAAATGAACCAATCACAAAGCAGTTATAGCATCCTCGTTCGCGACTGAAGAATACTTGACAACAACAGGGCGGACGACGCCACTTCCGCGAAAGCCGTGGTAGCTGATAAAAACAGATGTTTCATTCATTTTTCTTCAGTAAATGAAGTCGTTCTGAAACCATTTACCGATACAACTTGGTCCAGAGCATTGGAATGTGCTCAGGTTTGGAAGAGTTCTGACGGAGAAAAGGCCAAAATCGCCACCAATTTCATAAGTTCCATCGGCAGTAGCTCGGACTGTGTGCAATTAGATCTAACCAGTACGACAGCTACGACTACGAGTACGAGTGATCCGAAGCTTCATAATGCTCGATTCCATCGGCGATGCCGGTGTTCCCTGTGATCAAACAATCGAACAAACTGTGAACAAGGACTCAAAAACGCACGGTGGCATTAGAGGGTTCACGGTGAACAAAGGAGCTGTCAATAGATGGACAACTGGCCACCATGAACGTACCGCCATAACAAGACAATGTGAGGAAATGGCCGGCAAAAGTCAACGAGCAGTTATGAGAAAGGATCTGACAGTGAGTCGCATGACGCGAGATGAGGAAGATGTGAACCGCATCATCGAGACAACTTCAAATCTAACTAACCCATTTGAAGAGTCGGAAATGGCATCAAGTGAAGTAGTACATCTCACGTCCGGTGTTGTGTCATCATCTGAAGTGTCAAATGATCTCCTGACGACCGAAGAAAAGGGAGATGCTGCCTTTCTTCATTATTGCCAAGAAAGGCTCCAGAACGAGGAGAAATCTATCCAAGACACTCTCCCAAAAGCAAAGCTCAAAACGTTCACTGAGATGTCAAAGACAGTGGTCTCAAGTGTGAGAGGGAAAGAGGTTGCCTTGAAGAGTGACAGGGACCTTTTTGCCAGACTTGTGATCATTGGCAAGGTGAGGTGTGTGAACCTCCAGAACATGATGACCTACTCACTTGGGCCTTTGCCTCTTCCAATAGCAAAAAGTGATGGTTGCTTGGTCAAAACCAACAAGGCAAAGCTCCTTCATATGTTAGAAGAGGTAAAAGTGCCAGAAACTGGTGAGATACCACTGGGGCCTCAAAAATGTGGTGTTTGGATTGTGGATGGCATGGCGCTTCTTCAACAACTAAACCAGAAGAATATGCCACAGACCTTTGGGCAGCTTGCTGTTAAAATACTGAAGCACCTGGTCAACATCAGCTTCTTGAACAAATCTCAGTGTATGCACTTTGTAACTGACACCTACCCTGAAGTCAGCATTAAAAATGCAGAGCACAAAAGAAGAGCTCTGCCAGTGGATCACAAAAAATAAAGATCGCAAAACCAGAACAAAAAATTCCTAGGCAATGGAAAAAATTCCTCGCAAACGGCCACAACAAGCATCAGCTGGTGAAATTCCTTGTGGCAGAATGGAAGAGATGCAAGGCAGACCAGCTCAAAGGAATTCACTTGGTTGTAGCCCATGAAGACAAATGTCATTCAATTTGTACAGACACAGACGGAACTGTCAAGTTTGAAGCAATAGAAGAATTATCCTGTGATCACGAGGAAGCAGATACTCGCATGCTATTACACGCCAAGTACATAGCTGCTACAAGTAACAGCCCACCAGTTATCATCAGGAGCCCAGATACAGATGTATTTGTGATCGCCTTGGGACTTACTAATCAAATCAGTTCACCGCTGTACTTTTATACTGGTAGAGAGGACAAAGTGCGCACAATTGATGTCAGTGCTGTTCAGCAGGAGTTAGGAGATGAACTGACGGAAGCTCTCATCGGATTCCACTGTTTCACCGGTTGTGATTCGGTCAGTTCCTTTTATGGAAAGGGGAAACAAAGAGCATTTAAACTACTGCAGAAGAATCCCACCCTTATAGAGTCATTCAAGGAACTTGGTACATCTTATGACATATCTGAAGAGATGGTCAGTCGTCTGGAAGAGTTTGTATGCCTACTGTATGGGCAGAAGGAAATTACTTCAGTAAATGAAGTGAGATATCTCATGTTGAAGACAGCAACCAGAACTGAAAGTGTCATGCCCCCAAACCAGGACTCCCTCAAAAAGCACATCCAGAGAGCTAACTATCAAGCCAGCATCTACAAGAAAAGCCTGGTGCAACACCAGGATCTGCCATCTCCTCCAGGCAATGGTTGGAAGATGGATGGCAATGAGCTCACAATTGACTGGATGGACCTAGCTCCAGCTCCTGAAAGTGTTCTAGAACTTGCATTCTGCAGATGTAGGGGATCAAAGTGTAAACCTCCAAATGCTGATGAGTCATGCTGTATCTCTCTTGGACTGAGATGTACAGATCTGTGCCAGTGCAAGAAATGTGAGAACATTCAGCTCCCAACAGACATTGAAGAGACAGAAGACCCTGACAATGGTGAAGGTGATGATGAGGAATATGGAGAGGACCTGTAAGTTCGCAAGTAAGGTGCTCAAGTATAAAAGAATATAATACAAACATAAAGTGTATGCTACTCTATATATGACAAGGCAATTTCACCTAGTATATTTTACTAAATAAATTGGTAATAACATGATCAGACAAGTTATGTCGCTTTTTTGTGCAGATTTTTGATTGGGTTTAATGATCTGAATGCGTTTTCATGAACTGTCCATTACAAAATTATAATAATCTTTGGTTAGGTTAATCCATCCAGGACGAACCCCATGTATTAGTGGTTTGGTGAAATAACTGTTACAGTCATAAACATCATACATACATGAGCAGAAAGAGCAAAAAAAAATACAAACTTTGAGCCCATTTTTGTCACAGTGCGAGATATAGTTCATTCACAGCTATATTTCTTAATGTGAATAGCACTAAATCATCAAATTGGCAACAATGGAACATTCAAAATCACTATTTTTCTATTCAAATTGGCAATTTTATAATTAAATTTATGTTTATATTTTCATTTCTAATAACCTACATCCCTTTGTAAATACTTTAATAGTGCAAGAAAAAATATATATTGCCAATTTGACTAATTAATAGATTATATAATTAATGTGCACTAAAAAAATAGGGAACAATGCATTTTCTTCCTTGCTAACTATTGACAATTCAATTTATAAAGTTTATTTCCAATGCCAATGAGGAGACTACGAAAATATTTATCCAAGACATTAATAAGCCATCGCCCCACTGTCTAACTACACTGACTAAAGGTATTTTAAACAGTATCGCAGTATTTTAAACCATTTCCAAATGGTTGCTCGGAGACAGTGCAGCATGGAGAATCATGCTAACATAATCATAAGACTTCAGACAACCAAAAACACCCATCTATTTTGGGGCAATCACTGACCCCAACCTTCCTCACCCCTCCTCCCCCCCCCCCCCCCCCCCCCCGCTCCTCTCGCCGTAGACACCCTTGGACCCAGATTTTTCTAATACTGTTAACACACTTTGATACATCACGTGTGATGAAGGTTGTGATCAAGTTTCATTGAAATTGGGTGTGTAGTTTTGGAGAGGACAGCAAATACCTACTTTGGGGGTCACACCTGGGCCCACTTTGACCCCCGGTGGACCTCCTTACACTCCGATTTGATTTCTCTATGCCATGAATAAACTTGAGTTGCAACATACCATTACGTTTATGGGGGTACGTGAAAGAATCCCATAGGAAAGGTAGGACTGTATAATTATAGCGTGGACTTTGGACGCATAGCAGAAATCTCGATGTACTTAAGTAGGGAAGCTGTAGCTTAATATTGTTTAGATGTCTTCACACGAGGAGTGAAGCAGTGAGAATTAGTATAGGGATTAAGGTTAGTTTTCCCCATTGTGTGATTTCCCCCTGTGATCAATCCCTAACATTTTGTAGCAGCGCCGCCCTTAAATTACAACCAGTTACGGCTCTTAAATTACAACCTGAACACTCGCGGCAAGTAAGCCCGCCCACATGAACACTTACGGCAAAAGGCCACGCCCCTGGAGTGACGAGGGCAGGGGGTGACGTCAGCGAGAAGCTTCGAGACCTGAGAGAGCAGAGCTGGATGAGCAGGACACTGGCGATTCTTTTGAGGGAGATTGATTGTGTGCTCTTTTGAGGAGAACTGTTCTCTTATGGTGATCGCGGAGCGTTGACTGTTGGCTCATAAGGGGGCTGGAGGCCATGCTGCCCTCCATAATAGATGGTGGAGAATGCCAAGGAGGCCGTCCTGTCTGCTAGCCTCACGCCGGTGGTGACTTCAAACTCAGCGCTGCCGCCATTTTGAGCGCTTCCCGCACGGGTGGCTCAAGGCTCCAATAGCCATTGGCATGGAAAAGGGCCCATTTGAGGCCAACTATAAGTACCGGACAGCCAAAAGGGATTTTATTTTATCATTCCCCTTGTCTGTTTTTGAGTCTGTGTGTGGAGGTACCTCAGTTAGGAATTAGTTTACCTCAGAATTCATTTTATTCTTCGGGGTTATTTTCATTAAATTAATATTTGTTGAATTTACTGTCGTGTTTGTGTGTTTTCTGGTTTTGGAATAAACCCGTGTGTTCCGTTCAGGTAAACGCCTCGCATCCTTCCATCTCGCACGCGCAATAACCACCATTTTTGGCTGTTGCCTCGGGAGTAAGACTGATTAGGCTATCCGTCATCCAGCAGTCTTAATCGCTGGTGATAGAACAATACCAAATATAATTTGTGCCAAGTTTGGTCACAATCCGATCAGCAGTTTCAGAGAAGAAGTTGTAAGTGCTTACAGACGGACGGACGGATGAGCGCCATCCCATAAGCTTCCCGGAACTACGTTCCAGGTGAGCTAAAATGGGACATGCTGCTTTCGTGGTGAGAGGAAAGCAACGTTACAATGATGGCATCCATAGTGCCGATGCAAATTTCATCACTTCCCCCAAGCTCAGCACTGCTGAGTCAGCAGATGTTATTCTGTAATCAAGTCCGGTGTTGTCTCCTGTATTTGTCTGTATCTGTGCGTTTGATCAATATTGCAGCCTCTCCACAAGCCTTAGACCACATAGAAATGTGTATTTTTTTAAACCGAAAACTCACATTGACAGTCTTGTGCTGATAAATCGATCATAAAGAGGACGGCACAGGGGCAAATAATTTATATCATTGTCCTATTTTGAAAGTGAAAAGTTGAAATGAAGGATGAAGTTTTGTGATCATTTTCCCTCATTAAGTGGTTTCTCATTGTTTGTGGCAATTCAAAGCTACATTTTTAGTACTTTTTAAGTTGAAAATTTTAAATCTCCTCAACCGTTTCATTAAATAGAGGTTACGTTTTGGAGAAGCTGTCCACGCTATCAAAGTTAAGTAATTTTTCCCGTTTGTATTTTTGTCAAAACTGTATTTTATTTGACGGTGTGTGTACCTACTTTGGAACCGGTTTGTACCCCGGTTTAGAATAGGTACACCATATCCCTGTGTGTCGTAAGAGGCAACTAAAAGGGTTGGCATCAGGGAGGGCATCCAGCCATAAAAACATTGCCTCAAAAAGGGAACCATGACAATTACAACTACATATGGGCAGGGTACAGCCCAAAGTACCCCGTGGGAGACCGCACTCCCTCTCGTCAAAAGTCAAGGTGGGGAACCCGATGGAAGCAAGGTTGGAAATCACCCCATTTATGACGACGTCTGATGCCCGACGTGGAGATCGGTTTCTGAGGTTTGGGACATGGAATGTAGGGTCAATGACAGGGAGATCAGGAGAAGTGGTGGAAGTATTGGTCAGAAGAAGAGTGGACATATGTTGTGTGCAGGCGACGAGATGGAAGGGAAGTGGTGTGAAAATGGTGAAGGGTAGACGGGGACAGAAATACAAGTTTGTGTGGCAAGGGTGCCCAGAAGGCATGCATGGTGTTGGTGTCCTGTTTTCTGAGGAGTTTGTAGACAGTGTGGTGAGTGTGGTGTGACGAGCGTGAGTGAAAGGTTGATGATGGTTAAAATGACGATTGGAAAGCTCTTGGTGAATGTCATCTCGGGATATGCTCCGCAGGTCGGTCGGAGCGATGAAGAGAAGGACAAGTTCTGGTGTGCAAGAGAGAAGCTGATGGAAAACGCGAAAGATGAGGAAGTTGTTGTGGTAGGAGGAGACCTAAATGGACATGTGCGATGGAGTATGGACGGTTTTGAGGGAGTTCATGGGGGTTACGGCTTTGGTGTGAGGGATGGAGACGGTGAAAGGACTTTGGAGTTTGCTGATGGAGCTGATTTGTTGATTTGTAAACCTCAGTTCCAGAAAGAGGATAATAAGCTTGTCACATACACGTCAGGTGGGTCGACGACAACCATTGACGACCTGATGGTGCGTAGGTGAGATAGGGGGCACCTCCGGGACACAAAGGTGATCCCGGGGCAGGAGGCTGTTTCACAGCACCACTTGGTGTCTGCGACATAAGGGTGAAAGGTGCGAGGAGAGCTTGGCGGGTGAAGTACCAGCCGAGAATGAAGGTGTGGAGGTTGAAAGAGGTGACAGTGAGGGAGGCATTAAAAGAGAGGCTGAGTATGGTAGAGGATGGTGTGGTTGAGCTTGAAAGTAGTTGGATGTCAATGAAACATAGTCTATTGGGAGCCGTTAGTGAGGTATGTGGATGGACAAACGGACCACCGAGGCACTTGGAAACATGGTGGTGGGATGATGAGGTTGGAAAGAGGATTGACGAGAAGAGGAAGAAGTTCAAGGAGTGGCAGAAGCCGAAGGGTACGGGGGCAGAAAAGGCAGAGCATGAAAGTTATAAGGCAGCCAAGAAGGCTGCAAAGAAAGAGGTAGCAAAGGCGCAGGAGGCATTCAGGAAAATGTTCGGAGAATGCTTGGATTGGGAAGAGGGTCAGAGAGCGGTATTCAGGAGAGGTGAAAGCAGATAGCGAAAGAGAGGTGTGATGTGATGGGGGTGAGTTGCTTGAAGGATGAAGTGGGACAAATCGTTGTGGATCAAGATGGAATTAAAGGAAGATGGAAGAGATATATGGAAATGCTGTTGAATGCAGAGAATGAATGGGATGGCGACATAGAGTGTAACCCAGTTTTAGGACCGGCAGAGAAGATAACTGAGAAGGAAGTTGAGGAAACGATAAAAGCAATGAAGAGTAGAAAAGCGGGAGGGCCGACGGGAGTTGTGGGAGGTATGTTGAAGGCAGCAGGAAGTTGGGGTGTGAAGAGAATGACAGAGATCTGCAATCTGGTGGTGAAAAAAGGCCGCATTCCAGTGGATTGGGAACTGAGTACCCTCGTCCCTCTATACAAGGGGAAAGGTGACCCTCTGGACTGTGGCTCGTATTGAGCGATAAAGTTATTGGAGCATGGAATGAAGGTATTGGAAAGGATGTTGGAGAGGAGGATAAGTAAGAAAGTGAAGATTGAGGAAATGCAGTTTGGATTTATGCCAGGAAGAGGAATGACAGATGCACTTTTTATTGTAAGGCAGTTGCAGGAGAAGTAGATGGAGAAGAGGAAGAAGTTGTTTCTTGGGTTTGTTGATCTGGAGAAAGCATTCGATAGGGTTCCACGCGAAGTAGTGACATGGCCATTGAGGAAGTTAGGAGTGGAGGAATGGTTGATCAGAGTAGTAATGGCAATGTACGAAAGAGCGTGCACAGCTGTAAGAACGAAGGACGGGAACAGTGGTGAGTTTGAGGTAAAGGTGGGAGTGCATCAGGGGTCGGTACTAAGTCCACTACTATTTGTAGCTGTGATGGAGGTGCTGGCTTGGAACGTAAAGGAGGGTTTGCCGTGGGAGTTGTTGTATCTGGTGTTGATTGCAGAAAGTATGGATGGACTGAAGGAGAAGATGAACAAGTGGAAGGGATGTATGGAAACAAAAGGTTTGAAGGTGAATATCGGAAAGACGAAGGTGGTGGCAAGTGGTAAAGCATGTGGTAAGGTGGAAAGAACTGGGAGGTGGCCGTGTGATGTGTGCAGGAACGGTGTCGGAGTGAACTCCATTCAATGTACAATGTGCACTGAGTTAACTCCATTCAATGTACAATGTGCGCTGAGTGGGTTCATCAAAAATGTAGTGGTTTGAGAGGGTCATTAACCAGTGTGGCAGCTACATTCAAGTGTAAGTTGTGCACAGAGGGAGCTGCAGATGGAGGAAATGTTGAGTTGGATCTTGGAGATGGCGTGAAGCTGGAAGGTGTGAAAACATTTTGCTACCTCAGAGACATGCTGAATGGAGTAGGTGTATCAGACTTGGCAACGGTTGCTCGAGTTAGATGTGCATGGAAGAAGTTTTGGGAACTGGTTGGCGTGCTGACGAGGAGGGGAGTGTCGTTGAAGCTGAAGGGAAAGGTGTATCCTGCATGTGTGAGAAGTGTTATGATTTATGGGAGCGAGACATGGGTCATGAACAAAGAGCAGCAACGAAGGCTGAAAGCGTGGAAATGCGATTGGTTCGGTGGATGTGTGGAGTATCGTTGAGAGAGAGGAAGACAAATGATGAATTGCGAAAGATGATGGGAATATAGCCTGTGATGGATGCTGTGAAGATAAACAGGTTGAGATGGTTTGGTCATGTGTTGAGGAAGGATGAACGTGACTGGTTGAGAAGAGTGATGGAAATGAATGTAGAAGGAAGTAGAGGACGGGGAAGACCGAGTGAGACTTGGCTGAAGATGGTGGAAGAAGAAATGTGGGCAAGGGGGTTAACAAGGGGAGATGCAGAAAATAGGGCAAAATGGAGAAGAGTTTCATGGGGACCGCAAGGCTAACCCCTGCTCTAGCAGGGAAAATGGCCTTAAAATACCTGTTGTTTGTTTGTTGTACCTACTTTGGAAGATTCTCAGTGTAAATCATTCATACCTGTATAAAATCATCGGTTATTTTGTGCCGCGATTTTTGTGGCCTGGTACTTTAAGTTTCCTACCTTGATGCTCTGTTTTCTCTCAGCGGTCGATTGTTGTTCATTTACTTTCGTTCTCTCAGTTTTTCCCAGTCTTTACACCCCATACTTCCTTGTTTAAAATCTTAACTCAAAAAAAAAAATCCTTCTTTGCTCTTGTTCGTTCGTTCGTTCATTCTTCGACCACGTGTTTCACCCCCCATTTCCACAGATAGTTTTGACGGTTTAGTTTTAAAATGTTTAAACTTTCCCCTGAAGTGCTGTATTCTGTCGTATATTATAACAAATTTTTCTTCTTCTTCTTCTTTAAAAGGTTGCTTTCAACTTGCTCACCAAATCTCTTCATTTCAAATAAAAATTCCATCTCTTACAATTCTTCCTTCCTACATTCCCTAAACTCACCTGAATTCCACCCCTCCTCCAACGTTTGCAAACGGATCTCTGACTCCAAAATCACAAGAAACTCATTTTGCAATAAATGTTCGCTTCCCATTAATCGTACAACACTTTCTAAAATCCAAAACTCACCCCTCCCCTCCTAATCTTCCCCATCACCCATCCCTTTCGAATCTCCCCCCCCCCCCTTGCCCCTTTGCTCCTAAACTCCCCCCTCACCCCTCCCCTCATAAACTCCCCCTTCACCCCCCCCCCCTCCTAATCTCCCCCATCAACCTTCCCTTTCAAATCTCCCCCCATGCCCCTTCCCTCCTAAACTCCCCCCTTGCCCCTCCACTCCCAAACTCCCCCCTTGCACCTCCCCTCCTGATCTCCCCCATCACCAATCCCTTTCAAATCTACCCCCATGCCCCTTCCCTCCTAAACTCCCCCCTCACCTCTCCCCTCCTAAACTCCCCCCTTACCCCTCCCCTCGAAAACTTCCCCCTCACTCCTCCCCTTCAAATCTCCCCACCCTCCTTTTTTTCTCCAATTCTCCCCTCTCACCCCTCCTCCTCAAAGCGTCCTCCCCACTTCCTCTCCCTTACAACTCTCACCTCCATCTCCCCCAACCTTCTTCCTTGCTCTGCCCCCCACCCACCTCAAACAACACCTCACTGTGCCTCACCCAATCACCATCAAACCTTTTGTCCACCTCATCCTTCCCTTTCTCCTAGCTATTCTGAAATCTCTGACACACTATCAACAGCTCTCCCTACCTTTTCCTCCTCTTCCAAATCTTACCCTACCCCTCCCCCCCCCCTGTTCTGTATCCAATGCTCCCCCTTCCTCTTCATTAACGGGTTGGACCTCAAACATCCGGGGCCTTCGCTCAAACTTGACTGATCTCTCCATGCAGGTTGCTTCTGACAAACCAGATGTGATCTGCTTAACAGAAGCTTTCCTCCTTCATGATGTCTCTGATTCCTTAATATCTCTCCCGGGTTACTCCCTCCTCCGGTATGATAGACCTGAGCCTCGTCCTAGAGGTGGGGTTGCTATATTTATCAAAAACTCTCTTCCTCACTCTCCCTGCACTGCCCTCTCTCCACCTCACCTCCCCATGAGTGGAGTACCTCTGGCTATGGCTTCCCCTTCGCTCCCACCTTTTGTTCATATGTGTGTTGTACTGTCCACCAAACAGTGATGACTCCATCTACATCTCGCTGTCTGATAATAGGGACCAACTTCTATCTACTCATCCCAACTCTCTCTTCCTCATATGTGGTGATTTCAATTGTCATCATGCCAATTGGCTGGGTGTGGGTACGTCTCTCACCAGCCACGGCTCCTCAGCAAAGGACTTCTGTGACTCATTGGGACTTTTTTTTTTTTTTTTTTTTTTTTAATGAAACGAGGCTCGTGAAAGAGCTAACATTTATTTCACAAACAAATCAACCAGACAAACAAAATGTATAAAAAGAGGGAGCGGAAGACATGATGGGGAGAGAAGGGGAAGCACACAAACACAACATTTGAGAGCAGGGAAAAGTGTGGGAGGGAGAGGGCTTGGGGGGAGGAGGCGTGGGAAGGGGGGGGGGGGGGGGGGGAGAGGTATAAAACACAAGGGGACCGAAATTAGCGGGGGTAGAAAAGATCAAGGTTTTGGATGGGGGAGGATAAGAGATGGTGGTGAACAGCTGTTTTAAAGACCTGGAGGGTGGAGTGGGATTGAAGAGAGTGAGGGAGTTTGTTCCAGAAGCGGGAGAAAAGAGGAATGAAGGAGTGAAGGTGAGCAGAAAGTCTTGATTTTGGCAGTTTAACCATAAGAGGGTTGCAGGCAGATCTTGTGCGACCTGTAGGAATATTTGGGGGACAGAGCCCAGAGAGGGCTGGGGGGGCAAGGCCAGAGAGGAGTCGGTAGAAGACGGAAAGACCACCAACCTGCCTGCGGTGAGTGAGTGAAAGGCCCTTGGAGTTAGCTTCATCGCGAGAGATTCCAATGATTCTGAACGCTTTGGTTTCAACAGCGTGAAGACGGGCTAGGTGTGAGGCAGGAGCACCAGACCAGAGGGGAGAGCAGTATTCCATAGAGCTGCGGATGAAAGCCTTGTATGTGGTGAGGAGAGCTCAGGTGTGCCAAGGAAGGACTTCGCACGACGGAGGATGCCCAGTCGGCGACTGGCTTTGGAGGCCAGATTTGAAATGTGGTTTTCCCAGGAAAGATCATGGCAAATAGTGAGACCCAAAAGCTTGAGTGACAGAACTTCTTGGAGAGGATTATTCAGAAAGTGGATGGGAGGGTTTTCCAGTCGGTCTTTTCGGAGAGACATCGTAAGAGTGTGAGATTTTTCAGGATTGAAAGACATGTTCCATTTGTTTGCCCAGTCTGTGATTTTGTCCAGGTCTGCAGAGAGTGAGGAGGCTGCAGACTGCCGATCTGAGGGATGAGGAATGGAGCGACAGAGAGTAGAGTCGTCAGCAAAGAGATAGAGAGGATTTTCAAGAGAGTCAGAGAGATCATTGATGAAGACCAGAAAAAGCACAGGGCCCAGAACACTACCTTGGGGAACTCCAGCCTGAACAGGAAGAGGAGATGAGAGAAACCCATTTAGGGCCACACGTTGACTACGACCAGAGAGGAAGTCCGCCAGCCATGCGTGGAGATTTCCATGGATACCAAAGGAGGAGAGTTTGGTGAGCAGAGCAAGCAGGGTGCCAGACCGTATCGAAGGCACGTGAAATGTCAAGGGAGACAGCTCTAATTTCCTGTTTGGCGTTGAGGACCTCTATCCATTGTTGAGAAAGCAGAAGCAGCATGTCCAGAGTCGAGTGACCAGGTCTGAAACCAAATTGATGATCAGAGATCAAGCCATTGGAGAAGAGGAAAGATTTCATATCTGAAGCCATGATGGATTCCATGACTTTGCTGATAATTGGGAGAAGGCTGATTGGTCTGTAGTTGCTGGGATCTGTTTTTGCACCTTTTTTGTGCAAAGCGGTGATGTTAGCTGATTTCCAAGCAGAGACTGACACAATCTGTCAATTTCCGGACGCGGATCTCAGTCAACGGAGCATCTTCTCTTATAGACTTGGTAATGACTAACTTCCCTGCAAATGTCTGCTGCTCTTCTTCTGCTCCAATTGGCCCATCTGATCATATGCCTGTTAAAGTGGACATCTCTCTGGCCATTCTCAGAGAGCTTCCTCAGCGTCGACGAGTCTGGCATTTCACTCAGGCCATTTGGCACGGTCTTCAAGCAGCCATCAATCATCTGGACTGGTCTCCCACCTCTACCGCCTCTGACATCAACTCATCCTGGGAATTCTTCCAAAGTAAATTGCTCTCTCATGCACAGATTTATCCCATCTCGTTTTCAGTTGTCATACCCTTCCTCCCATCCATGGTACATGGAATCTTGTGGTGAGGCAGTTGCCCTGAAACAACTTGCCTTCGCCTCCTGGAAGGCAAATCCAAAGAAAGGAAATGTCATTTCCTTTCACAAAGCCTGAAACAAGTGTGTGTCCACCCTAAGGAGAGCCAGGAAACAATATCTCTCCACTCCCATGACTGAACTCTCAAACCATCTCCCTCTTCGAAATCCTGGTGGCGTCTGGTCAAATGTGTTTCTGGTGTTTGTTCCTCCTCCATCCCCTCCCTTACCTCAAACAGCTAGACAGCTGACTCCGCACGTGATAAAGCTGAATGCCTCAACTCTGTGTTTGCCTCAAAAACTTGTGTCCCAAACCCATCCCTCTCTGTACCCACCGTACCCAGTCGTACCCAGCTACTCCTGCACTATGTGTCCTTTTCTCCTGACAAGATGGAGAAGTTTCTGTCAATCCTCGACTCTGATTCTGCAACTGGACCAGATGGCATCAGCCCACGGGTCCTAAAATCCTGCTCTGCCGTTCTTTCACTCCCTCTCTCTGTTCTCTTCACCCTCTCTTTTGCTCAAGGTCATCTGCCATCAGCTTGGAAATCAGCCAACATCACCGCGTTAGACAAAAAAGGTGCAAAAACAGATCCTTGCAACGACAGACCACTCAGCCTTCTCCCAATTATCAGCAAAGTCATGGAATCCATCATTGCTTCGGATATCAAATCTTTCCTCTTCTCCAATGGCTTGATCTCTGATCATCAATTTGGTTTCAGACCAGGTCATTCTACTCTGTACATGCTGCTTCTGCTGTCTCAACAATGGATGGAGGTCCTCAATGTCAAACAGGAAATTAGAGCTGTCTCACTTGACATATCGTGTGCCTTCGATACGGTCTGCCACCTCGCTCTGCTCACCAAACTCTCATGGTATCCATGGAAATCTCCACGCATGGCTTGCAGACTTCCTCTCTAGTCGTAGTCAACGTGTGGCCCTGAATGGGTTTCTCTCATCTCCCCTTCCTGTTCAGGCTGGAGTTCCCCAAGGCAGTGTTCTGGGCCCTGTGCTTTTTCTGGTCTTCATCAGTGATCTCTCTGACTCTCTTGAAAATCCTCTATATCTCTTTTCTGATGACTCCACTCTCTGCCACTCCATTCCTCATGCCTCAGATCGGCAGTCTGCAGCTTCCTCACTCTCTGCAGATCTGGACAAAATCACAGACTGGTCAAACAAGTGGAACATGTCTTTCAATCCTGACAATTCTCACACTCTTACTATGTCTCTCCGAAAAGACCGACTGGACAACCCTCCCATCTACTTTCTCAACAATCCTCTCCAAGAAGTTGTGTTACTCAAGCTCTTGCATCTCACTATCTGCCATGATCTTTCCTGGGAAAACCACATTTCCAATCTAGCCTCCAAAGCCAGTCGCCGACTGGTCATCCTCCGTTGTGCGAAGTCCTGCCTTGGCACACCTGAGCTCCGCACCACATACAAGGCTTTCATCCGCAGCTCAATGGAACACTGTTCTCCCTTTTCGGCTGGTGCTCTTGCCTCATACCTAGCTCGTCTTCACGCTGGTGAAACCAAAGCTTTCAGAATTATTGGAATCTCCCGCGATGTAGCTAACTCCGAGGGCCTTTCACTCACTCACCGCAGGCAGGTAAGTGCTTTTTCTGTCTCCTACCGACTCCTATCTGGCCTAGCTCCCTCAGCTCTATCTGTGCGCTGTCCCCCAAATATTCCTACAGGTCGCACAAGATCTGCCAGTAACCATCTTCTGGTGAAATTGCCAAAATCAAGACTCTCTGCTCACCTTCACTCCTTCATTCCTCTTTACTCCCGCCTCTGGAACAAACTCCCTCACTGTCCTCAATCCCACTCCTCCCTCCAGTTCTTTAAAGCAGCTGTTCACCACCATCTCTTGTCTTCCCCCATCCAAAACCTTGATCTCTTCTACCCCCGTTAATTCACCCCAGATCCACTTTTTTTTTTGGAAATCCCGACTTCTTTCTTTCCTGGAAGTTCTGGCAGTGTCCATGTGTTTTATACCATTGACATTTCGTTTTATATTTTTCTTTCTTTCTTTTTTTTGCTATTGTTGGGGCTGTACTCATTGTTGTTTTGGTTTCTTGTGTTGAGTGGCATCTTTGATTACTCCCACCAGGGAGTAATGCATTCATTCGTATCCGTGTGTGTGTGTGTTCGTGTGTTTGTGAACAAGATATCTGGAAAAGTTCTGAACGGATTTGGATGAAAGTTGGTGGGATGATTGCCCTTGGGATAAGGAAGACTTGATTAGTTTTTGGTGAAGCTCAGGATATTATTCCCGATCCAGGAATTTTTTGAGGGTTTTTTTTTGCCATTGGAAGTTAGGGCTCTTTTTTTAAACATTATCTTCTATATATTCTATATTTAACATTGTGATATGAAAATCGTTTTCATATTTGTTGTAAATGTAGTTTAAACTCGTGGTTATGCGTTGGAGCGGTGTATTTTTTTAGCAGCGTCGTCTTCAATGTTCATTTTTTCTTTTTCTAATAAAGACATATTCTGTCATTTTCAAACCACCAAAGTGTGTATTAGGTTTCCCCGTTTAATAAAATGTATCGTTTGATACGTATAATGCTTTAAAACTGTTATTTTTTTATTTATTTTTTTTACCTCAGAAGAGATGTCAAAATTTATCTCAGCGAATGTCATTCTCTCTCTCTGTACCCAATATTTGATGAACTTATAAAGACTTAGTTCCAGATTTGTCAATGGCTGAGGTATATTAACAAACGAATAAAACAGATTTGGCAAAATTCCAACTTTTTTTTGAAAGATCGCATATTCACCCAGGGTTGTGAGAGGCTGAAGAAGAAGAAACCTCGCATGGGCTTCCCAGACCAAATAAATAAATCTGGTTCTGGCTCTGCGATTTTCAGGCTTATTACTCCCGCCAGGGAGTAACGCATTCGATCGTTTCCGTGTGTGTGTGTTTGTGAGCAAGATATCTGGAAAAGATATCTGGCAAGATATCTGAAACGGATTTGGATGAAAGTTGGTGGGATGATTGCCCTTGGGATAAGGAAGAATTGATTAGTTTTTGGTGAAGCTCAGGATATTATTCCGGATCCAGGAATTTTTTGGGGAAATTTTTTTGGGAAAGATTTTTTCTGTTTTACTGCATTAAAGCTTTTATTCTTATTCTTAAATGATGTTTTTCTCCTCTAATTCCGAGATATATCAAAATAAATTCTCTGACAGTTCGGGCTTACTTTCTTTTTCATTTATTGTGTTGGGGAGAGGGGATGTTAAACAAAACGTATTATTCCAACTAAACCCACGGTGGGAGTATGCGCTCCACTGAGTGGCTTTCTATTTCACACCTGTCTTTGGAAAATATTGCTAGCTGGGTTACGGATACCCTCTCTGGTTTGTTTTCTTCATGTTTGCTTACAAATTGGATTTGGTCATCTGTTGCAGTTTTTACATTTTCGGCCAATCCTACAGTTATCATTCTGTGCACTTGGTTGAGCTCCATCGGGCCACTGCCTCCTCCTTGTCTCGGCAGGTACATTCTTGAGATGCATTGATTTTTGTCAAACATATTTTCGATGGGGAAGAGTTTCCTTGTTTTGATATCCAGTTTATTGATTTCTAATTGTGGCCAGTTTATTGTCCCCCGTCGCACCACGGAGCGAAAGGGGGACTATGGTTTTCCCCTCCGTCCGTGTGTCCGTGTGTCCGTCCGTCCGTCCGTGCGTGCAGGCGTGCGTGCGGCTGTGCATGAGTGCATGCATAAGCGAAGGACCGCATTCAAATTTGGTGTGTGGGTGCAACCCACGTCAAAATCCAAGATGGCCACCGCCATGTATGTCTGATGCCATGTATGTCTGAACCTTGTGAGCTGAATATCTTGAAAAATAAGCGAAGTACCAACTTCTAATCTGGTGTGTGGGTATATCTAGGCACAAGGAAGAAAGCTCTTGAAAATTGGGTCGCCACGTCAAAATCCAAGATGGCCACCGCCATGTATGTCTGAACCTTGTGAGATGAATATCTTGAAAAATAAGCGAAGTACCAACTTCTAATTTGGTGGTGGGTGTATCTCGGCATAAGGAAGAACTCTATTGAAAATTGGGTCGCCACGTCAAAATCCAAGATGGCCGCCACCATATATATGTCTGAACCTTGTGAGCGAAATATCTTGAAAAATAAGCGAAGTACCAACTTCTAATTTGGTGTCTGGGTGTATCTCGGCATAAGGAAGAACGCTATTGAAAATTGGGTGGCCACGTCAAAATCCAAGATGGCCGCCACCATATATATGTCTGAACATTGTGAGCGAAATATCTTGAAAAATAAGCGAAGTACCAACTTATAATCTGGTGTGTGAGTGTATCTCGGCATAAGGAAGAACGCCATTGAAAATTGGGTCGCCACGTCAAAATCCAAGATGGCCGCCACCATATATATGTCTGAACATTGTGAGCGAAATATCTTGAAAAATAAGCGAAGTACCAACTTATAATCTGGTGTGTGGGTGTATTTAGGCACAAGGAAGAACCCTATTGAAAATTGGGTCGCCACGTCAAAATCCAAGATGGCCGCCGCCATGTATGTCTGAACCTTGTGAGCGGAATATCTTGAAAAATAAGCGAAGTACCAACTTATAATCTGGTGTGTGGGTGTATTTAGGCACAAGGAAGAACCCTATTGAAAATTGGGTCGCCACGTCAAAATCCAAGATGGCCGCCTTGCGTCTTCCACTTTGTCAACTCGCATCACTTCACCGACGGGGGACCTCGGCGTAACGCATGTTATTTCACAGCTGTACTGGAATACTGGTATTACGAGTTGGTTTATGGCTTTGATCTTGTTCCTTGGAGAAGGGTATGTTTTCAGGATCAGCCTCATTCTACACAGGTATTCTTTGGTAATTGTTTTGTGCATTTGTTTGTGACATATTTGACGACCCTCTTCTACTCCGAGGTATTTGCTTTGTTTTTCTACCTCCTGTATTGTTGTATTTGTGTCAATATTTATGTGTTGTCCGTTTTTGTTGGTCTACCTCATATTAATGTGCACTTGTCACACTTATCCAGGCAAAATTCCATATAAATATCTTCAGAGTACTGTTTCACTAATTTGAGTTCTGCCAATTTCTGTCGTTTGGTGCAAAGAGTTTGAAATCATCCATGTATAGTAGATGCGTCACCTTTTTGTCTCTTTGGGCATTCTCTTATTTGATGCCAGGGTGTTTCCATGTCCTTGCTCATTAATGAGATTGCTCAGTGGGTCCAGGGGCAGGCAAAACAGGAGGGATGAAAATCTGTCTCCCTGGAAGATTCTTTGATATATCTTCACTCCTGGTATTTCAATTTTTCCTTCCAAATGCTCTCACATTAATGTGGTATTCCAAAGCTCCATTACTTTCTCTATCAGTTTTGTTATTTGGGGGTTGATCTTGTACAATTGCATACATTGTATCATCTATGAATAAAAAAACCACCTTTAGAGGCCATTTTTCCCCGCAAAGCGGGGGTTGGCCTTTTTCGGGAACCGTGGTTGTTGTTGTTTTTCGGTCCCCTTTTTGAAGCGATGTTTTACGGCCGGATGCCCTTCCTGACGCCAACCCTTTTTGCCGCCTTTAACGACAAACAGGGAATTACCAGTGAACTGGTACTCAATTAGCCGACCTCGGAAGGATGACAGGCTGAGTCAACCCCCCTGGCGTTAATTCAGCAATCGACCGGGATTCGAACCCAGGATCCATTGGATCCTAAGCCGGCACCCTAGCCGCTAGCCCAACACCAGGGTTCATCTATCTATGAATCATCTATCATCATCATCTATGTATCATCTATGAATGTGGGACACTATTTTGTGGATTATTTTGTTCTTCTTGTATTGCAATTTTGTGAGTTTGGCTTTGTTAGGAGGTGGTCCATTGATCCATAGCATTCTCTTTACATCTCTTCTGTTCTGCTTCTAGACCTCCTTCTGTTATGTAATGGTATATCATTTCTGTGATTATTCCCTTCAGGAATTTGTATGCTGTTGGCAGTCAGGTTATTCGTCAATACTTGTGAGCTAATTGGTTCTCTTCAGACTTTGGGATGAGGAAGGTGTTATCTACTGTGAGGAACTCTTCCAAGATCTCCTCCCTTTAGATAAGTTTGTTGAACGCTCGAGTGTAGTGATTGTGGAGAGCAACTTGTTGCTTTAAAGCAGAAGTTTGGAATTCCATCCGGGTCTGGGCTTTTAAAGTTTGGCATTTTTTCTAGTTGTTGTTTAATTTTTTCTTCATTAAATATTACTGGAGGCATTTTCTTTATATGGTTTTGTTTGTTTTCTTCCAAGTTTTGAATCCAATACGCCTCTTTGTTGTGTTATTTTGGGTCCTCATAGATTCCTTTCCAGAAATTTTCAAGTTTATCTTTCTCAGGGGGGGATTTGACACGTTTTGCTACTGTTTTCCTAGTTTGCAGTATAATTTTTCCAGGTTATTTTCAAACATGCGGTTTTGTTCTCTCGTTTTGTTGACTTCGCCATAGTTTATTTATTTATTTTACTCTTTTTTTTGCGATCATCACTAATTTGAGTTTGCTTTCAGCAGCCTTTAACTCTCTGTCTTTATTTCCAATTTTGTATGTGTTTTTTAAAATATTTTTTAGATTTTCTCATTTGCTTTAGGCTTTGATTTCCCCTTATAACTCGCTGTATTTGTCCCGTTTCTTTTCCCAGTTGCTCCCTTTGTGCTTCTAGCCTCTGTTTCCGTGGTGGTGATTGCTCTCTGTCTGTATGGGCTGGTTTGCTCTTCTTGCGATGTTGTTTTCTTCTTACTTTTATTGTATAAGCAGTGCTACTGCAAAGCTCATGATGTTGAGTTCCTTAATAGGGATGATTCTGGGACCAATCTTCTGAGTGCTTTGTTGATTCTCCCAAACAGCATTTTTTCCATCAGTTGTTTTCTCTCTCGTTATCGTTGAGAGAGAGGAAGACAAATGATGAATTGCGAAAGATGATGGGAATAGAGCCTGTGATTGATGCTGTGAAGAGGAACAGGTTGAGATGGTTTGGTCATGTGTTGAGGAAGGATGAAAGTGACTGGTTGAGAAGAGTGATGGAAATGAATGTAGAAGGAAGTAGAGGACGGGGAAGACCGAGAAAGACTTGGCTAAAGATGGTGGAAGAAGAAATGCGGGCAAGGGGGTTAACAAGGAGAGATGCAGAAAATAGGGCAAAATGGAGAAGATTGTCATGGGGACCGCAAGGCTAACCCCCACTCTAGCAGGGAAAATGGCCTTAAAATGCATGTTGTTGTTGTAGTTGTTTTCTCTCTTGTATAGTTGTGGTCTTTCCCTGAATGGTGTCACACTCATCTCCACTATTTTGTGTGCCAGCTCTTCTTCCAGCCTTTTCTGGTCCTCGTCATCCTGATCATCCTGCTCTCCTTCACCGATATGTTCCCCTCTGTCCTTCTGCCTGTTGTCATCTGCCATCCTCGTTTTCATCTCCTCCAAATGTGTGGATGTTTTCACTCGGTCCACGACTGTAAATCGGGTCTGTTCCCTCTCCCCCCTCTGTCTCACCTCATCTTCACTGCTGGGTCCCCAGTGATTGTTTTTTTTTCGCGTTCCAAACACTTGTTTCATTGCACCAAAACCATACACTGCCCTTCCTGCGATCCATTGCTGCAATCCATTGTGTCCTCTTTTCCACCATCTCTCTGTCCACTCCCTGGTGAGTGCTTGGCTCCCATCCTTCTCATATCTTCTTCTGCTTGTGTTCTGGTCTTCACTGCTATCTCTTTTTTTCCATTTCGAAATTTATGTGCTATTGAAACAAATCTTTCAAATTTGTTGGATGGCACCATCTCTGCCCTGGTGGTGTATCTGGTCTTCATCAGGTGGTCCATGAATCTGGCTCCCCTACTGGTCATCTCCCACTGTTCATGTCATGAATAGACTTTACAGTAGTAAGTGGCCGCCTTCTCTTCTATGCTCCAACGTTCATTTTTTTAGGTTTCTTTTGTTGAGCTTCATTTTTGAGACAGGTAGCACCTCCACAGCCTCTAGGCTTGGTGCAAATCCCTGTCCCCTTGTGAGTTGGCCTTTCTTCTCACTAGAGGAGGTGCATGCTTCATTCTTTGCAGCAAGCATTCCTCCTGCTCGGTGCCGCCCCACAGCTTGAGTATAAGGGGTCTGTGTCCCATAATTTGTTTTACTTTTCTTTACTTCCAACACAAATTCATTTGAAAAAGACTTTTTTCCTTCCCCCAGCCCTTTCCCACCCCCTCCCAGGCACAACGGTAACAATTTTTCACCCGCCCGGTTTCATTGAAGACTTTTCCCCTCCTACTGCCTTCCTTCTTCCCCCGCCCTACCTCGGTTCATCGGTAGAGTTTTCCAATCTCTGTAGATATGATCGTTCAAGGCTGCACATAACATGTCCGATACAGGCTGTTCCCCCACCCCTCGGGTGTGTGTGTCTGTGTGTGTGCGTGCGTGCATGTGTGTTTCTGAGCTCGCAAACCAGGACCATCATCTAGAGTGGTGGTTGTCTCAAAGCTCTTTTGTTGTTCATCTATAACCTGCAAATTATTTAAAAGGATTGATGCAGCAAGATGCTGTCCTTTATATTCCATGATCATTGGTTAGCCAAAGAGATGATAAGGCTGTGTAGCCGGTGATGTTGCCGAAAAATAAAAAGCTATGATGAGGGATCTCGAGAGACAGTTCTGCATGTAATGACCGTGTGTTTTGAATATTTATTTTAAATGTATTGGGGATTGAGCGCTCCACAGACAGCACCTCCATTTGCTCTTTCACACCTCAAAAGGTGTATTTGGCTTCATATAGTAGTTCACATGTCAACATGACGACTGTATGATTTTTCAGGATGAAATTGTGGGTGGCATAAGGTGGAACTGTTCAACCAATGGGTGGATGGGAATTTACACACAGACATACAGACAGACAGACGGACAGGCGGGCATACAAGTGTATTATATAGACTAGTGGTTACCTGCGGAAAATCTGAGCAATGTAAAATGTGACTTCAAATCCTCAAGTCCCCTTTCTCCCCCACTATTTTCATTCTAATGATGAATCATGACTATTTTCGTTGTAATGACAACGTGCATTGTTCAGTTTTCAACGTGTTGATTTATTTTTAAAATACACATAAACTCAAAGGTGATAAGTGTACAAAAGTGGATGTGTACATTTCATATAACTTGGTGTACGTGTACATTTCAAAATGTATGTATACAAAACATCTTTGAGGTGTACTTGCACATAATATCTTCTAAAAAGAAGAACTTAAAAAAAATCTCGGGAATTTCCCTGGCTTCTCGATAAATTTATTATGTATGCAGGCATTTCACTACTAACCCGCTTTTCGTCACATCTTTGTTATTTTTAGGTGTTTATACAAATTTGTAACTTTTCTATTTATTTGCTGTTTGTACTATTAAACTTACGACTTATGTGATGCGATGTTTATTGCCATTTCGCCCCTGAAGTTAAATATGCGTTGCAGTTTGCCAATCAGTGAGAGTCCAAATGTCTATCGGTCAAAGTTTACGATCGTTAGCTCATTGTGCTTTCTGTTGACAGGAGGGAAGTAAGTATTTTAACGCCAGTTCCAGAAAGCAGGCCATCTGTGTTGAACGTGCACCACCTGTATGCAATGCATCATATGACTCCACCAAGTCAAATAACATCGCAGAGAGGTAAACAACAACAACATGCATTTTAAGGCCATTTTCCCTGCTAGAGCAGGGGTTAGCCTTGCGGTCCCCATGACACTCTTCTCCATTTTGCCCTATTTTCTGCATCTCCCCTTGTTAACCCCCTTGCCCGCATTTCTTCTTCCACCATCTTTAGCCAAGTCTTTCTCGGTCTTCCCCGTCCTCTACTTCCTTCTACATTCATTTCCATCACTCTTCTCAACCAGTCACTTTCATCCTTCCTCAACACATGACCAAACCATCTCAACCTGTGCCTCTTCACAGCATCAATCACAGGCTCTATTCCCATCATCTTTCGCAATTCATCATTTGTCTTCCTCTCTCTCAACAATACTCCGCACATCCACCGAACCATTCGCATTTCCACCCTTTCCAGCCTTCGTTGCTGCTCTACATTCATGACCCATGTCTCGCTCCCATAAATCATAACACTTCTCACACATGCAGCATACACCTTTCCCTTCAGCTTCAACGACACTCCCCTCCTCATCAGCATGCCACTCAGTTCCCGAAACTTCTTCCATGCACATCTCACTCGAGCAACCGTTGCCGAGTCTGATCCACCTTCTCCATTCAGCATGTCTCCGAGGTAGCAAAATGTTTTCACACCTTCCAGCTTCATGCCGTCTCCAAGATCCAACTCAACATTTCCTCCATCTGCAGCTCCCTCTGTGCACACCTTACATTTGAATGTAGCTGCCACACTGGTTAATGACCCTCTCAGACCACTACATTTTTGATGAACCCACTCAGCGCACATTGTACATTGAATGATGAATTCAATTTGATGATGCCGAGAGGTAAACACACCATATAAATTGTACTCCATTGTATACATTGGAAATTTTGGATGGAGTGTCCAGCCTGGATTCTTGATCTTTGTCAGATTTATCTTCTAATGTTCACTTAAGGCTGTGTGTAGTGAGTAGTTAGTTCAAAATCAGCTCACCTCAGTGCAGCAAGCGAGGCTGCTCTTGGCCGACCCCTTGTCCCACTCTGAACAAAGTACGACTAGGTCAGTCCCCCCTAACCGCCACAACACCTACAAGCCCAAGCTGCTCATTCTCTACCCACCAACAATGCCACCATGTCACTCACTCTCTCGGAAGCCTTTTCCAGACTTCAACATGGGCAGAGATCTTTAAGAGGCGTTTCAGAAGCTTTAGAATAGGCGCCACGGCATCAATGCTGTGGGCCGACTTCCATCGCTGCTGGTAATGCCCCAAGGATTTGGGGCCGGAAATGGATTTTTGGAGCCAAGGATTTTGCCGGAAATGCCCCAAAGTGTTCATTTGCCTTTTCAATTGATTTTCTTGATGCTCTGTTCTAAAAATTTCTTGCAAGACCCTTTGTCACAAATAAATTTGCTTTACTTCACTCGCATTAATTCATTTCACAAAGAAATTGTTCAAATGAGAAATATTGTTCCATTAAATACTCTAAAAGTCTAAATTGAATTAAGTTGTGGTTCTTATTGACATTTCTTCGGTTTCAAAAAATTGCTATGATCCCCACTAGGCCATGACATGTCAGGTCAAATGCCAGTTGGGCCACACAGCGAACAAAGTTGGGAAACACTGAACTAGAGCAAGGGAGGACACAGGTGTTAAATAAGCTTAATACAGATGCTAACTCTCAATCACCGAAATAGAAGGGAGAATTGAGGAAGAAGCAGAAATGGAACAAAAATAAAAAAGACAAGTATAGATATATTCAAAGTACGTACACCAACCCCATGCCAAATAAATAAATATCCTCCAGCGTGGTATTGCTGGGCCACTTTGGTGCCCGGCGATACTGCCATGCAGCACATGGAGATGGTATTGGGAGGGGGAGGTGTACAATAATTATTGATTGATTAATTGCGCAATTAAAATCAATTAATAGTAATTGTAAAATAATTTCTTAATCAATTGGCTAATAGCATACCTCAATTACCAGTGTTTCATCTGAAGCTGTAACTTTTTGAAAATAAATTACATTGGTTAATCAAAATTTAAATAATTCATTGATTAATCAATAAATCAAAAATATCCTTTATAGCCACATCATTTGGTCATTGTCATGTCCAAATATCAGCTTCCTAACTCAAAAGGTGCCTGAGATATTGCCCAGATGAGAAAGAAAATAAACAAGTACTTAATAAATCGGTAATTAACGAATCAGTTAATTGCTTAATCAAAAAGCAATAAATACCATTTTTGCCAAAACACATGCTCACTATTGTGCCAAAATTTCAGCTTCCTAGTTCAAAGGATGCCTGAGATATCGCCCGGACAAACAAGAAAACAAGAAAGAAAGAAAACGAGAAAAAAACTGGAGTGAAAACTGAGTACTCCCTTTCAGCGCACGTCATCGCTGGGCCCCCTTCAGTGCCCGGCAATGACGTGATGCAGCGCCTGGAGATGGAATAGGAAAGGAGCGGTGTACAATCAAACAATCAAAACAAAGAGAGTGAGGAGGGAGTTTCTGGAAACCCGATAACGTGTAAACCCAGAAAGAGATTGGCTTATGGAGAGTTAATGACGATAGAAAAGATTGTATGGATGGGGGATGACTTGAGGAGGATGTCAACAGTAATATTGAAGCCCGAGAGCCGTGGTTCCTAACCTGGGGGCCATGGCCCCCTGGGGGGCGGGGGGCATGGTGTATTTCTCAGGGGGCCATGGGGTAATTTGAACCACACTAAAAATTAAATATTGTTTTGTTTATGCTGTCCATAGTGTTGCTACTGATAATATTAAAATCTCATATCAAACATGCATCATTCGAGCGACGTTGCTTTGTTTGCTTCTTCCAAAAACGATGTAGTTGGGAGCCAGTAAGGAACAGAAAAAAACGTTGTTTTTTTATCATTATTATTATTTATTTTTTTTGTTTTGTTTTGTATACAAGATTGAGGCTCGTGAAAGAGCTAACATTAATCACACAAAAAGTCAAACCGACACACAAAACACAAAATAAGGGAAGTGGTAGACAAGATGGGGAGAGATGTGGAAGGACACAAACACAACATTTAAGAGCAAGGACATCGAGAGAACTGTGGGAGGGAGAGGGCCTGGGGGGGAGGTGGGAGAGGTATAAAACATATGGACACTGCAAGGACTTCCAGGAAAGAAGTTGTAATTTCAAAAAAGTGTATCTGGGGTAAAAATTAGCGGGGGTAGAAAAGATCAAGGTTTTGGATGGGGGAAGATAAGAGATGGTGGTGAACAGCTGTTTTAAAGACCTGGAGGGAGGGGTGGGATTGAAGGGAGTGGGGGAGTTTGTTCCAGAGGCGGGAGAAAACGGGAATGAAAGAGTGAAGGTGAGCAGAAAGTCTTGATTTTGGCAGTTTAACCAGAAGAGGGTTGCTGGCAGATCTTGTGCGACCTGTAGGAATATTTGGGGGACAGAGCACAGAGAGAGCTGGGGGGCAAGGCCGGAGAGGAGTCGGTAGAAAACAGAAAGACCACCAACCTGCCTGCGGTGAGTGAGTGAAAGGCCCTTGGAGTTAGCTTCATTCCCAGGAGATTCCAATGATTCTGAAAGCTTTGGTTTCAACAGCGTGAAGCGGAGCTAGGTGTGAGGCAGGAGCACCGGCACAGAGGGGGGAACAGTATTCCATTGAGCTGCGGATGAAAGCCTTGCATGTGGTGAGGAGCTCAGGTGTGCCAAGGATGCGCCAAACCAACACACACATGCGCCAAACCAACACACACACATGCGCCAAACCAACACACAAACATGCGCAAACCAACACACACACACACACACATGTGTGAAACCAACACACACATGCGCCAAACCAACACACGTGCGCCAAACCAACACACACATGCGCCATAACCAACACAGACATGCGCCAAACCAGCACACACATGCGCCAAACCAACACACACATGCGCCAAACCAACACACACACATGCGCCAAACCAACACACACACATGCGCCAAGCCAACACACACATGCGCCAAGCCAACACACACATGCGCCAAGCCAACACACACATGCGCCAAACCAACACATGCGCCAAACCAACACACATGCGCCAAACCAACACACACATGCGCCAAACCAACACATACATGCGCCAAACCAACACACATGCGCCAAACCAACACACACACATGCGCCAAACCAACACACACATGTGCCAAACCAACACACACATGCGCCAAACCAACACACATGTGCCAAACCAACACACATGCGCCAAACCAACACACACATGCGCCAAACCAACACACACATGCGCCAAACCAACACACACACATGCGCCAAACCAACACCGACATGCGCTACACCAACACACACATGCGCCAAACCAACACACTCATGCGCCAAACCAACACAGACATGCTCCAAACCAACACACACATGCGCCAAACCAACACACACATGCGCCAAACCAACACACATGCGCCAAACCAACACACACATGCGCCAAACCAACACATACATGCGCCAAACCAACACACACATGCGCCAAACCAACACACACACATGCGCCAAACCAACACACATGCGCCAAACCAACACACACATGTGCCAAACCAACACACACATGCGCCAAACCAACACACATGCGCCACACCAACACACACATGCGCCAAACCAACACACACATGCGCCAAACCAACACAGACATGCGCCAAACCAACACACACATGCGCCAAACCAACACAGACATGCTCCAAACCAACAAACACATGCGCCAAACCAACACACACATGCGCCAAACCAACACACACATGCGCCAAACCAACACACACATGCGCCAAACCAACACACACACGCGCCAAACCAACACACACATGCGTCAAACCAACACACACATGCGTCAAACCAACACACACATGCGCCAAACCAACACACTCATGCGCCAAACGAACACACACATGCGCCAAACGAACACACACATGCGCCAAACGAACACACACATGCGCCAAACCAACACACACATGCGCCAAACAACACACACATGCGCCAAACAACACACACATGCGCCAAACCAACACACATATGCGCCAAACCAACACACACACATGTGCCAAACCAACACACACACATGTGCCAAACCAATACACACATGCGCCAAACCAACACACACATGTGCCAAACCAACACACACATGCGCCAAACCAACACACATGCGCGAAACCAACACACACATGCGCCAAACCAACACACACATGCACCAAACCAACACACACATGTGCCAAACCAACACACACACATGCGCCAAACCAACACCGACATGCGCCACACCAACACACACATGCGCCAAACCAACACAGACATGCGCCAAACCAACACAGACATGCGCCAAACCAACACAGACATGCGCCAAACTAACACAGACATGCGCCAAACCAACACACACATGCGCCAAACCAACACACACATGCGCCAAACCAACACACATGCGCCAAACCAACACACACATGCGCCAAACCAACACACACATGCGCCAAACCAACACACACATGCGCCAAACCAACACACATGCGCCAAACCAACACACACATGCGCCAAACCTACACACACATGCGCCAAACCTACACACACATGCGCCAAACCTACACACACATGCTATGGAACTAAATGTTCATTTTGGCTACTTGGAATTCCTCATTTTCTGTGTAATAATTTACCAATTCTTATACAAACAAAATACCCAATTAAAGGAAAAAACACCTCTCAGAATGCACCACAGAGCATCTCGCAATCAAAATTTTTTTGTGGGGCATGAACCCAGACCCCTCTAGCCTGCTTACACACGCTCCGCCGCTCGACCCTCGCGAAAGGAAGGGGGGTGCCGGGGATATGCTCTGGGAGCCAAGGGGGCTATAACACAAACACACAAACCAACACATACATGTGCCAAACCAACACACATGCGACAAACCAACACACACATGCGCCAAACCAACACACACACGCGCCAAACCAACACACACATGCGCCAAACCAACACACACATGCGCCAAACCAACACACACACGCGCCAAACCAACACACACATGCGCCAAACCAACACACACATGCGCCAAACCAACACACTCATGCGCCAAACCAACACACACATGCGCCAAACCAACACCGACATGCGCCACACCAACACACACATGCGCCAAACCAACACACACATGCGCCAAACCAACACAGACATGCTCCAAACCAACACACACATGCGCCAAACCAACACACACATGCGCCAAACCAACACACATGCGCCAAACCAACACACACATGCGCCAAACCAACACATACATGCGCCAAACCAACACACACATGCGCCAAACCAACACACACACATGCGCCAAACCAACACACATGCGCCAAACCAACACACACATGTGCCAAACCAACACACACATGCGCCAAACCAACACACATGCGCCACACCAACACACACATGCGCCAAACCAACACAGACATGCGCCAAACCAACACACACATGCGCCAAACCAACACAGACATGCTCCAAACCAACACACACATGCGCCAAACCAACACACACATGCGCCAAACCAACACACATGCGCCAAACCAACACACACATGCGCCAAACCAACACACACATGCGCCAAACAACACACACATGCGCCAAACAACACACACATGCGCCAAACCAACACACATATGCGCCAAACCAACACACACACATGTGCCAAACCAACACACACACATGTGCCAAACCAACACACACATGCGCCAAACCAACACACACATGTGCCAAACCAACACACACATGCGCCAAACCAACACACATGCGCGAAACCAACACACACATGCGCGAAACCAACACACACATGCGCCAAACCAACACACACATGCACCAAACCAACACACACATGCGCCAAACCAACACACACACATGCGCCAAACCAACACCGACATGCGCCACACCAACACACACATGCGCCAAACCAACACAGACATGCGCCAAACCAACACAGACATGCGCCAAACCAACACAGACATGCGCCAAACTAACACAGACATGCGCCAAACCAACACACACATGCGCCAAACCAACACACACATGCGCCAAACCAACACACACATGCGCCAAACCAACACACACATGCGCCAAACCAACACACACATGCGCCAAACCAACACACACATGCGCCAAACCAACACACATGCGCCAAACCAACACACACATGCGCCAAACCTACACACACATGCGCCAAACCTACACACACATGCGCCAAACCTACACACACATGCTATGGAACTAAATGTTCATTTTGGCTACTTGGAATTCCTCATTTTCTGTGTAATAATTTACCAATTCTTATACAAACAAAATACCCAATTAAAGGAAAAAACACCTCTCAGAATGCACCACAGAGCATCTCGCAATCAAAATTTTTTTGTGGGGCATGAACCCAGACCCCTCTAGCCTGCTTACACACGCTCCGCCGCTCGACCCTCGCGAAAGGAAGGGGGGTGCCGGGGATATGCTCTGGGAGCCAAGGGGGCTATAACACAAACACACAAACCAACACATACATGTGCCAAACCAACACACATGCGACAAACCAACACACACATGCGCCAAACCAACACACACATGCGCCAAACCAACACGCACATGCGCCAAACCAACACACACATGCGCCAAACCAACACACATGTGCAAAACCAACACACACATGCGCCAAAGCAACACACACATGCGCCAAACCAACACACATGCGCCAAACCAACACACACATGCGCCAAACCAACACACACATGCGCCAAACCAACACACACATGCGCCAAACCAACACACACATGCGCCAAACCAACACACACATGCGCCAAACCAACACACACATGCGCCAAACCAACACACACATGCGCCAAACCAACACACACATGCGCCAAACCTACACACACATGCTATTTTTTTATTTTTTTTATTTTTTGTATACTGAATCGAGGCTCGTGAAAGAGCTAACATTTACTTCACAAACAAATCAACCAGACAAACAAAATACCCAAAAAGAGGGAGCGGAAGACAAGATGGGGAGAGAAGGGGAAGCACACAAACACAACATCCGAGAGCAGGAAGGTGTGGAAGGGAGAGGGCCTGGGGGGAGGAGGCATGGGAAGGGGGGGCGGCGGGAGGGAGAAGTATAAAACACAAGGACACCAAGGACTTCCTGGACAGAAGTTGGTATTTCAAAAAAGTGGAATTGGGGTGAAATTAGCGGGGGTAGAAAAGATCAAGGTTTTGGATGGGGGAAGATAAGAGATGGTGGTGAACAGCTGTTTTAAAGACTTGGAGGGTGGAGTGGGATTGAAGAGAATGAGGGAGTTTGTTCCAGAGGCAGGAGAAAAGAGGAATGAAGGAGTGAAGGTGAGCAGAGAGTCTTGATTTTGGCAGTTTAACCATAAGAGGGTTGCAGGCAGATCTTGTGCGACCTGTAGGAATATTTGCGGGACAGAGCCCAGAGAGAGCTGGGGGGGCAAGGCCAGAGAGGAGTCGGTAGAAGACGGAAAGACCACCAACCTGCCTGCGGTGAGTGAGTGAGAGGCCCTTGGAGTTAGCTTCATCGCGGGAGATTCCAATGATTCTGAATGCTTTGGTTTCAACAGCGTGAAGGCGAGCAAGGTGTGAGGCAGGAGCACCAGCCCAGAGGGGAGAGCAGTATTCCATTGAGCTGCGGATGAAAGCCTTGTATGTGGTGAGGAGCTCAGGTGTGCCAAGGAAGGACTTCGCACGACGGAGGATGCCCAGTCGGCGACTGGCTTTGGAGGCCAGATTTGAAATGTGGTTTTCCCAGGAAAGATCATGGCAGATAGTAAATTGGAACTAAATGTTCATTTTGGCTACTTGGAATTCCTTTTTCTGTGTAATAATTTACCAATTCTCATACAAACAAAATACCCAATTGAAGGAAAAAACACCTTTCAGAATGCACCACACAGCATCTAGAAATCAAAATTTTTCTGGGGGACATGCCCCCAGACCCCCCTGGCCTGCTTACACGCGCTCCGTGGCTCGACCCTCGCGAAAGGGAGGGGGTGCTGGGGATGTGCTCTGGGAGCCAAGGGGCATGGAAAGATAGCATGGAAAGAGCTGACCTTCCCAAAACTGATCCATATTTTGTTTTTTTCTGAGACAACCTTTTTTTTTTTTGGGATACAGGATCGAGGCTCGTGAAAGAGCTAACATTTATCACACAAAAAAAATCAAACAGACACAAAACATATAATAAGGGTAGCGGTAGACAAGATGGGGAGAGAATGGGCAGCACAAACACAACATTTGAGAGCAGGGACATCGGGAGATCTGTGGGAGGGAGAGGGCTTAGGGGGAAGTGGGAGAGGTATACAACATATGGACACTGCAAGGACTTCCAGGAAAGAAGTTGGTATTTCAAAAAAGTGCATCTGGGGTGAAATTAGCGGGGGTAGAAAAGATCAAGGTTTTGGATGGGGGAAGATAAGAGATGGTGGTGAACAGCTGTTTTAAAGACCTGGAGGGAGGAGTGGGATTGAAGAGAGTGAGGGAGTTTGTTCCAGAGGCGGGAGAAAAGAGGATTGAGGGAGTGAAGGTGAGCAGAGAGTCTTGATTTTGGCAGTTTAACCATAAGAGGGTTGCAGGCAGATCTTGTGTGACCTGTAGGAATATTTGGGGGACAGCCCAGAGAGAGCTGGGGGAGCAATGCCAGAGAGGAGTCGGTAGAAGACAGAAAGACCACCAACCTGCCTGCGGTGAGTAATTGAAAGGCCCTCGGAGTTAGCTTCATCGCGGGAGATTTCAATGATTCTGAAAGCTTTGGTTTCAACAGCGTGAAGCCGAGCTAGGTGTGAGGCAGGAGCACCGGCCCAGAGGGGAGAACAGTATTCCATTGAGCTGCGGATGAAAGCCTTGTATGTGGTGAGGAGCTCATGTGTGCCAAGGAAGGACTTCGCATGACGGAGGATGCCCAGTCGGCGACTGGCTTTGGAGGCCAGATTGGAAATGTGGTTTTCCCATGAAAGATCATGGCAGATAGTGAGACCCAAAAGCTTGAGTGACAGAACTTGGAGAGGATTGTTCAGAAAGTAGATGGGAGGGTTGTCCAGTCGGTCTTTTCGGAGAGACATGGTAAGAGTGTGAGATTTATCAGGATTGAAAGACATGTTCCACTTGTTTGACCAGTCTGTGATTTTGTTCAGGTCTGCAGAGAGTGAGGAGGCTGCAGACTGTGCCGATCTGAGGGATGAGGAATGGAGCGACAGAGAGTGGAGTCATCAGCAAAGAGGTAGAGGGAATTTTCAAGAGAGTCAGAGAGATCATTGATGAAGACCAGAAAAAGCACAGGGCCAAGAACACTGCCTTGGGGATCTCCAGCCTGAACAGGAATGGGAGATGAGACAAACCCAGTCAGGGCCACACGTTGACTACGACTAGAGTGGAAGTCCGCAAGCCATGCGTGGAGATTTCCATGAGAAATAGGAGGAGATAGGAGAGTTTGGTGAGCAGAGCGGGGTGCCAGACCGTATCGAAGGCACATGATTTGTCAAGGGAGACAGCTCTGATTTCCTGTTTGGCATTGAGGACCTCCATCCATTGTTGAGACAGCAGAAGCAGCATGTCCAGAGGAGAGTGACCTGGTCTGAAACCGAATTGATCGTCAGAGATCAAGCCATTGGAGAAGAGGAAAGATTTGAAACTTCTCACAGGTGGTTGGTTTGAGCTAAATTTGTTTGTGTAGCACCTCGTGTGGAGCAGTTGTACATACAATATCACATCTTATTTTTCATTTTGTCCTCTATGCAGGTCGGAAAGCGGTCCTCCCGCCAAGTGGATGGAATTTGCCGACACTGTCTTCCAAACACGGCTGGAACCATTTCTGCAGAAAGCACAGGTCTGGCCTGCTCACCTGATGCATCTTAACAACCATATCAGTGTGTATCTCAGAACTCATTAATTTTGTTTAAAATGGATTTGGAGAATTAGTGGACTTTCAGCTTCTTGTATAAAGAATAAAGAGGCAATGGCAATATTTGTCACACATTTTGCCACTTCTAAAAAACATGATGAACACTGCACTGAATATTGTGTCTGTAGCCGATGACGTCATTGGTGTCTACAACTCGGAAGAATTAAACAGTAAACTTGCGGCACCGTTCAGCATTATGTTTTGAAGATTTTTGTGCAACAAGCTTCGTTTAATCTAACGGGTTTTCATGCTACATTGCACATGTTTTTTCTCTTTTTCTTGGCAATCCAGGAACTAAAGAGATCATTTGCATCTCAGACTTTATAGGAGATCATGGTGGAAGCATAATGCTAATTTGCTCGGCATATTAAAATGTGTGTTAGTTAAGTTTGAGATAGTATTGGTTTTGTGTTGATTCAGTCTAAAGATGGGCACGTTTGTCTGCTGACAGCAAATTGCAGAGACGCTCGATGCAGTTTGCAAACGGCAAGAGAGTTCTTCCAGACCGTCGTCATCAAGCGAAATAGACCTAAAGGTAATAAATAACAGCATTGCATCACGACGAGTAATGTTATGCTTCAGTTGTGTTTCTGAGGTGAAATGTGTTTTTGCCATTCTGTGTAATTACCCCGCGCACGCGAAGCGAGGTTACGCAATTGGTTCATGTCCATCCATCTGTCTGTCTCGTCAGTTTATGATTGGGGAACAACTTCTTTAAATTGAAAGTTATATTTTGAACATGAATCAGAACTTTTTTTTACAGTACCTTGGCGTTTTACAGTACCTTGGCTCTGAATTTGTCCCAATCGCACATGTGCAGAGGAGGGAGATAATATTTTTATGATGTCTGCCTGCCTGGCAGTCAAACACAATTGAAAATCATTTCAAACAGTTCAGTTGTGTTTTGGCAAACTCCAGTCGGGCTTTCTCAGCAATGGGGTCCTCCTGGGTCCTCCTGGGTCTCCTACCATGTAATCCCCTTTCATTGAGTTGGCAACGGATGGTGAGTTGACCTAAAGACTTGAGTCATTTTCAAAAACTGGGTTTTCAAACATACACAACATACATAAGTTTAATGGGGAAAAAAAGCTTACTGTTTTTAAGGACGTCATAAATGACACAAACAACGAGTACGAAGAGCTAATGTAACGTGTTAGATAGGTGGTGTAATAGACACTGGGTAAAACGGTGGTAAAACCCAGAATTGATTTATTCATACTTCTTTAAATCTCTTTAAGCCTTCACTTAAATTAAATCATGTAGTTGAATACTGTGGAACACAAATAACGGTCATAATACTTCCAAGAACGATGATATTTATCGATTATATACCATGAGATTGCGTGGCATTTGAGAGGGTCGGGGTGAATAAGATGCCGATTGACACTGCGTTCGATCAATAAGACCTCCATCTCCTAAACTGCGACTCAACGTCTTCTTATTACAGTGCAGAAGGGTGATATTTTTTGTATGCATAGTCGAGGCTTGCGGAAGAGATGGTACTAGTATTCTGAACAGAGCAGGACAAAACAGTACAAAAGGAACAGTTGAGGGAGGAGGAAACACCACCAGCAGAGTTGAAGGCCAAGATAGATGCGAGACTTGGACAAGCAATATTTTTGTGGAGATAATGGAAAATTGTGAGCATAAGTACACAGTATCACCATTACCGCCATGCCAACCGACCTGTTGCAGGTGAAATGGAGTTTGGAGTTGCTTGTTGAAGTTGTTCTGGAGGACCTACTCACAGAAGCCATTGAGGATGAGTTGAGATTGCGAACGGAGATGTTTGGTTTTGAAACACCGCTTCCTCAGCAGAGGCTTTCCCTGGATGAGATGCTTCAGCGACTGAACGACATGGAGGTAGGCCGTTCAATCTTAGTGTGGACCACCTGTTATTGTGCATGAAGTCTTGCAGTCTACAGGGTGGCCTGAAAGTCTCTTTCGCCCTCCCCAGTACAGCATTGTGTTGGACAAAACTAGAAGTGGAAAATTTAGTGATTTATCCACATTTGCTGATCTTTATCTTTTCATTCAATGCATCTGCCCCACATTGGCAGTTGTTCATCGACGATCTGGAGTTTGTTTCCAACCTCGCTTGGAATACCTGTTGGGAGATGAGATGCATATCGGTATTTGTCCCTTTTTTGTAGTTGTGATGTTTTTTTCCCCAGCGGGAGCAAAATGATATCAGGAGGAAATGGGCTGAGGTAAAATACGCTGATGTGGTTTCACCCATTGGGCACTCGTTGACAGGTAAGATCATTGTTAAACCAGCACCTGTTTAACGATTAAGCATTGCAGCAGTGCAGCGGTTGTTCTCGGAGTGAAATAATTAACATGGGAATTTTTGTTTCGGTGCTTGCAATGCTCATGGTAGATGCTTTAACGTTTTACCCGACAACACGAGTCGAGTTTCACAGACAATGTATGGGGATACAAGGGAAAAGTCTTTCGCTCTTGTCACACACATTTGAACCAATTTGAGCTTTCATTGCAGAAGAATTTGTTACTGTGTCAAGCAAGCAAGTGACCACATCACCTCAACCTCTATTAATCACCAGCAACCATGAGTTGCCCCTTGCTATACCTCCATCCATTCCCCATTCAAGGTATGCCAACACTTCCTCTAAACCCTAATGATTCCATTATTTTTCTTCTTTCTGCCTTCTTGTTCCTATCTGTTTTCTTTCTTTCTGTTCTTCTTCTTTGTCTATCTGTCTTCTTCTTCTTCTCTGTCTTCTTCTTCTCTGTCTTCTTCTTCTTTATCTTCTTCTTCTTCTCTGTTTTCTTCTTCTTCTTTCTGTCTTCTGTCTTCTTCTCTCTGTGTTATTTTCCTTCAACAAAATCCAATTCCCCATAAGTTGTTTACATTCTCACACTATTCAATTATTTTAGTTATTTTTAACCAAGGAGTTTGCCTTTCTGCAGTCATCTTTGCATTGGAATTTCTGCATTAAGTTGGAATAATGTACAGCAAGATTAGCAGAGATGGATTGCACATCTAAAAAGTATATATATATATAGAGTGTGTCAAATACAGATTTAACTGGTGTATGTTAAACTGAATGCTCAGAGCCGAACTTGAAGATGGAATTACTTTCGAGCCATCCAACCCTGCGTACATCAGCCGGAACACTGATGGGTTTAGCAATTTGGTGATACTCTCGGTTCCTCCAACTGAACTTCAAAACATGAGGAACTACCGGCAGAGGTTTATGCATCACTTGAGGCAAATCAACCATGATGCGGTTGGGGACTTTGATCCCTGGAACATTGCAGAGAGGTGCGTTGTTTTGAATGTCATCCATTTTGTAAGTCTTAGGTCTATCCTTTGGCAGAATCATTGTGTGGATTAGAAAAATAGTGCACAGAGAGTTTTCATTGAGCATTGGAACTTAAGGAGTACAAACATGTTCTCGTCCAAAATGCGATATCATTCCATAAAAATGATCATGAGGAATCACTTCTCCTGAAAGAGGGCACTCACCCTTGGTGTATGAAGGCATTTCAGTGGCTCTGCGTTCACCTTTTATCGGAGAATATGATCACCTAGCTGTCCTCAAAACAATCATTCGCCATACATCATGCTGGCAAAAAAGTGGCTGGGAACTAATAACCTCCAGACCATGAGGGAAGAATTAATTCTGGGTACCGGCACGCAATTGCCTGTTCTTTTCGTAAGGCACCATGAGATCTTCAGAGTGCGAGCAGATTTGAAAGCTCTGTTGCGACGTGCTATGGAGTATTGACCAAATGACTTGAAACTATCGTCTGGTGCAATTTGCACATAATGGGTAATTTAGTAAAATTAATTTATTGTATCAAATGAGACGATCGCCCTTAAATGGGAACTAAAACACCTGTACCGTAAATTATTCTTTGATGTCACAAAAATTTTAATGATTTCCAAAAAAAAAAAAATGTTCTTTTCAAATTGAAAGTTAAACTTTTTCGCTTCAACCTCACCCTGTCTCTCCGAACGGACCGTCTGGCAAACCCTCCCATCTGCTTCCTAAACAAACCACTTTTAAGAAGTTACCGTGCCTTCAGAAAGTATTCACACTCCTTGACTTTCTCACATTTTGTTGTTTTACAGCCTGAATTTAAAATGGATTAAATTGGGATATTTTTTCAGTGATCTGCACAAAATAACCCATAATGTCAAAGTGGAAATTTGTTTTTAGAAATTTTGACAAAAATAATTAAAAACGAAATACAGAAATATCTAATTGACATAAGTATTCAACCGTCGCAGTCAATAATTCGTAGAAGCGCCTTTGGCAGCGATTACAGCTTTGAGTCTTCTTGGGTATATACTCGTATGTATCATCTTTGCACATCTGGATTTGGGGAGTTTCTCCCATTCTTCCTTGCAGATTTGATCAAGCTCTCTCAAGTTAGATGGGGAGCGTCAGTGAACAGCAATCTTCATGTCTTTCCCACAGATTCTCAATGGGATTCAAGACTGGGCTTTGGCTGGGCCACTGAAGGACTTTCACATTCTTGTTCTGAATCCAATCCATTGTTGCTTTGGCTTTATGATTGGGATCATTGTCTTGTTGTAACATTAATCTTCGCTGCAGTCTAAAGTCTTTTGCACTCTGAAGCAGGTTTTCCTTGATTTGCCTGTATTTGGCTCTATTCATTGTACCCTCTATCCTTACAAGTCTCCCAGTCCCTGCTGCTGAAAAGCATCCCCATAGCATGATGCTGCCACCACCATGCTTCGTGATAGGGATGGTGTTAGATGGGTGATAAGCTGTGCTCGGTTTCCACCAGACGTAGCACTTTGAATTCAGGCCAAAGAGTTCATTTTTCATCTCATCAGACCGCAGGATCTTTTGCCTCATGCTCTGAGTCTTTCACGTTGATTTAATGACGGGTTCACCCCAACCCCCCTCTCACCACCCATTTGTTGGGGGTGAGGGTTCGTGGGAGAGGGGTTTTTGGGAAACGCCAGTGTCTCCATATTTTGATTAAACCCTAACAGCGAAGCGACGAGCAGGATTGGAATCAAAATGAGAAATATGTTACAACCTGCATGGAGCAACAGGTTGACTAGTTAGACCACAGTAATGAAGTAGTAAATAATTTGGTGGGTAAAGTAAACCTAAACTATAAGACAGTCAGTTGAGGCTATGAAGCAGCCAAACTCGAAGGCTAAGCCGTAGCAGCACCTTCGTGGGCCACTCTGCAGGATCTGGTGCTTGTTGCCTTGCTGCGTGCCAATTTGTACAGAACAATAACATTTATATGGAAGACTGCAAGGTGCAGGCTTCATGGTAGCAACAACCCATCATCTAAGATGTGAGGGCTCTCGCTCACTCTTGGGATTTGGAGATTGGGCGGCCATCTTACAAGAATGCCCACCGACCAATTTTAGACCTGAGGGCACTTCAATAGATGATGAAATAGTCGCATATGCTGATCGAGTTTATCATGATGAACGGACTCAATACAGATGCAGTGAACCAATATAGGAATTATCAGCAAACAACCCTAAGTGGTTCGTCAGCAAAGCAACAGGTAGGCTCTGCTAGCATTCTAGTAATATATTTAACTACTTGAGGACTAGCTCTGAGCTTGGGTCACTTGGGCCTGGCTTTGGTATGGCATCAAATCAACATGCAACTCTCTAGGCCTAGCTTAGGCGTGCCTTCAAATCTATACATAACCCTCGCCCTGTAAGTGTTGGTACGGGATCGTGTTTCAGCAATTTCCGAGGCTTGTTTCCCAGGTGGTGATCGCCTGTTGATCAAATACGAACGCTGACGTCTCAAAGTGGTCTTCGCAAACACCACGATATTTAAAATGAACATACGTTTTGATGTTTAATTTGTTCATTCATAAGTTTGTCAACCACAAAGCAGATGATCATGAACGATCTTTTTGTGGGTCACGGATGCAAAAAACGATTTCTGAGTTGTGTGGGCAAATTTGTCGACGATTGGAACAGTTAATATCTTGGCACATCGGCATCTTGAACGCTAGAATAATTTATGATGAAACGCAGGCGTGCACATCCGTCAGAGTTGTGCAACTTTCACGTCACACAAATAGAGGGAAGTACCTCTTTTGCATAACGGAAGTGAAAATAGTCCGATTTTAAAATACGTTTTTCCAGCTTATTATTCTCCCATAAAAAATTATTTTGGGGCTAATGGGTCAGGGAGGTCATCCATTAAAACATCTCTTCAAAAAATTTCATGATTTTTCCCTTTAACAGAAGCAATTGATTTCACCAGATATTTTATTTGACTCATTAAAATATTGGAATCTGTAGCAAATTGTGATGCTTTGTATTGCATTTTCTTTCCAGCCTATCGGAAGACCTTTTGACCGAAGCCGTGGAGGCCGTAGCCCAAGAAGTGTCCAAAGTTTGTGAGGATTGTGCTGAAAACATGTTCCTTGGCGAGTTTGCGCAGCACAAGCACCAGTCATGAAAGTGCCATTTTCTCTTGGTCATGCAATTTGCAAAACTCAGTTTAATTTCACCTTAAATTATAGTTTTGATAAATATCTTCTCTTCAAGATGCAGTATTTCCCTTCCCTTTCATGTGTCTAAATAAAATGTTTGTTTTTTTAATGAACATTTCTACGATTGGAGTGAGGAAATTACTCAATGTTCTGCTGATCATCCAATAATAAACGATTATTTTTTGTATTATCCAATAAATACAATTTGTCAAATGTCTGTCTGTTCGTGTTATTTGCAAAGACTGCTGGGCCGACGACCACCAAATTTGGCATGCAGACCAAGTCTGATCCAGGGATTGTCCTAAGAGTATTTTCAACCACCACCTCAGCCTTTAAAGAACCCAAAGACCCCTAACACTCCACGTGCATGCTTTTTACATGGCGGAGAGATTAGATTACATACTTGAGATAAGACATTTTACACGCTTGAGAGATTAGATCCCTAAAGACCCTTGAAGACCCCAAACACCCATAACATCCCTAAGACCTTTGAAGATCCCTTTTACCTTTAAGACCCACTAGCATCACCTCAACTCACCATTTTATATAAACCCAAACCGGCATCGCCTCGACTCGGCATTTTATATAAACCCAAACCGGCATCGCCTCGACTCGGCATTTTATGTAAACCCAAACCGGCATCACCTCAACTCACCATTTTAAATAAACACAAACCGGCATCCCCTGAACTCACCATTTAACAAATAAAATTTGTTGGATATCTGTCTGTCTGTTTGTTTGTTCACGATTTTCCAGCATCACCTGAACTCACCATTTAACAAATAAAATTTGTTGGATGTCTGTTTGTTCACGATTTTTGCAAACACCAAGTCCGATCTGGGTCTGTCCTAAAGTATTGTCATCAACCACCTCAGCTTTTAAAGACCCGAAGAACCTTCTTTACATGCTTTTTACCTGCTTGAGAGATTAAATTACATGCTCTTCAGCCCTCCCCTTCAAATATCCCTCCTCAGCCCTCCCCATTCAAATCTCCCTCCTGACCACTCTCCTTCAAATCTCCCTCCTCACCCCTCCCCTTCAAATCTCTCCTCACCCTCCCCTTCAACTCTCCCCCCTACCCCTCCCCGTCAAATCTGCCCACTCACCCCTCCCCTTCAAACCTCCCTCCTCACCCCTCCCCTTCAAACCTCCCTCCTCACCCCTCCCCTTCAAACCTCCCCCCTCACCCCTCCCCTTCAAACCTCCCCCCTCACCCCTCCCCTTCAAATCTCCCCTCATCCCTCCCCTTCAAACCTCCCTCCTCACCCCTCCCCTTCAAACCTCACCCCTCACCCCTCCCCTTCAAATCTCCCCCTCACCCCTCCCCTTCAAACCTCTCTCCTCACCTTCAAATCTCCCCCCCAACCCCTCCCCTTCAAAACTTCACATTTATCTTTTTGTTCCTTAGCCACTCCAGTTTAGCTTTGGCTGTGTTCTTCGGGTCGTTGTCATGCTGAAAGGTGAACTTCTGTTCCAATTTCAGCTATCCTGCAGAGGGCAGCTGGTTTTCCTCTAGAATTTTTCTGTATTTTACTCCATCCATTTTCCCTTTTATCCTGACAAGTGCCCCAGTCCCTGCTGATGAGAAACATTGTGATTGGTAAAAAATATATAATCCAAAAATTTTCTTCCCTTCAAATTAGACCGTGATTAATGATTTTCAATGGTTTTCAGAAAATAAATTTTTGCTTTTGGGTTTCCCTTCAACCTCGGCTTCTTGTGATGAAAAATATATCTTGTTTGGGTGTAAGATCACTGATAAACTTAACACATTCAAACTCATGGGCAGCTAACCTTTTTGCATTCCATTGGATAACTATCATTATTCCATGAAGGAGTCCTGAGACTTTCGGATCCATGACACTGATTTTATTATTTGACTTGCTGAATATTTTATAAATCTCCAGGGAAGAAATTCCCCCCCCAACCCAGGTATTTAATCTAATGGCTGCAGAGGAAATTATGTTTATTTTTTCTGATCTTCTTTATGCTTGGTCAGCACAATTTACTACTTTTGTGATAAAACTGATGAATCCCATTCCGATAATCTTCATGTCTAGATTGACTATTGCACTCTTGGTCTGGCATTCTTGATCTTTAATCTCTGCCTGAACTCTCACCCTTTTTGTCAATATATTGACCTCGCCATAGGATTTGGTCTTGGTGTTGGCTTTGCTTTGTTTATTGGGTTCTTAATTTTGTAAACCTTGAGAACAGCCTCAGCATCGGACAGCTTTCCTTCACGAGTTTTAACATGTTGGATCTGGGCAGCTCTTTGGAATTCAGGGCATCCTCTAATGGCTGCACTGTGATCCCCACCACAGTTGGCACAAGAAAAATTTGTACCGCTTCCATGTTCCTCAAGGATTTGCCTGTATTTGGCTCCATTCATTGGTTCCTCTATCCTTGCAAATCTCCCAGTCCCTGCCACTGAAAAGAATCCCCATAGCATGATGCTGCCACGATCATGCTTCACGGTAGGGATGGTGTTGGATGAGTGATGAACTGTGCTCGGATTCCACCAGACATACACTTTGCATTCAGGCCAAATAGTTCAATTTTAATATCTTTAGACCACAGAATATTTTGCCTCATGCTCTCAGTCTTTCATGTGCTTTTTGCAAACTCCAGGCATGCTGTCATGTTCGTTTTTCTCAGGAGTGGCTTCCATCTGGCTACTGTCACATAAAGCCTAGATTTGTGAAAGGCTGCAGAGACTGTTGTCCTTCTGGCAGGTTGTCCCATCTCAGCCAAGGAACTCTGTAGTTATGTTGGAGTAGTCATTAGGTTCTTGGTCACCTCCCTGGCAAAGGTCCTTCTTGCTCAGTTGCTCAGTTTGGTCAGACGGCCAGCTCTAGTCAGAAGAGTCTGGGTAGTTCCACATTCTTTTTATTTTCTCATGATTGAGCTCACTGTGCTCTTGGGAACTTTCAACACTGGAATTTGTTTTATACCCTTCCTCAGATCTCTGCCTCCTCAATTAACCAATTTTAAATTCTAACTGCAACACAACAAAGTGTGAAAAAGCCAAGGGGTGTGAATACTTTTCTGAAAGCACTGTACATTCAATAAATAGATCATCTGATCTGAACTTTTTGGGATTGCAGATGTCTGAATTCCTTTTCAATCAGTTTCCATTTGGATAGTGTTGTCAAAACTCAAAAGTTTAGAGCCATCAGAGGCTGAAACTATGACCCAGAGTTTGCCATGATGGCGTTCTGGCCAAGTGAGTGCTTTACCTTCTTTGGGTGAATACAACTCATCGCTATTCTCCCATCGAGGTGTACACCTCTTCTTCTTAGCTCAATGAACCATCAATGGACTCATCGTCGTCTTCACCAAACAAATTTGTCATGATCACTCACCTCTTCCTAATACCCAAGAGTATGAAATCTGGCCCGACATGTGAGAGATCGAACGTGTAAAGAAAGCGGAGAGATGTGAAAAGGAATACTGGAAGACAGCCAAACCATCCCTGACGCTCAAAATCGTCGTGAGAATTCTCCAGTGGATTGTAGTTTTGCTTTTTTAAAGACTGCTACAAAAGAGGATCAGCATTGTAGTTGTTGCATGTTCTTGTTTCGTAAAACGATTCAATGCATTTCCAAGAGATGTAACCATTTATTATTCAATATTTCAGTAAATATGAGTAATAACTAATAACATACACTACATGGCCAAAAGTATGCGGACACCCCTTCTAATTACTGGATTCGGCTGTTTCAGCCACACCCATAGCTGACAGGTATATATAATCAAGCACACAGCCATGCAATCTCCATAGACAAACATTGGCATGAGAATGGGCCGTACTGAAGAGCTCAGTGACTTTCAACGTGGCACCGTCATATGATGCCACCTTTCCAACAAGTCAGTTCGTCAAATTTCTGCCCTGCTAGAGCTGCCCTGGTCAACTGTAAGTGGTGTTATTGTGAAGTGGAAACGTCTAGAAGCAACAACAGCTCAGCCACGAAGTGGTAGGCCACACAAGCTCACAGAACCGGACCGCCGAGTGCTGGGGCACGTAGTGCGTAAAAATCGTCTGTTCTCGGTTGCAACATTCACGACCAAACTGCCTCTGGAAGCAACGTCGGCACAACAACTGTTCGTCGGGAGCTTCAGGAAATGGGTTTCCATGGCCGAGCAGCCGCACACAAGCCTAAGATCACCATGTGCAATGCCAAGCATTGGCTGGAGTGGTGTAAAGCTCGCCGCTATTGGACTCTGGATCAGTGGAAACGCATTCTCTGGAGTGATGAATAATGCTTCACCATCTGTCAGTCTGATGGACGAATCTGCTTTTGGCGGATGCCAGGGAACACTACCTGCCTGAATGCATAGTGCCAACTGTAAAGTTTGGTGGTGGAAGAATAATCGTCTGGGGCTGTTTTTCATGGTTCGGGCTCGGCCCCTTAGTTCCAGTGAAGGGAAATCTTAACGCTACAGCATACAATGACATTCTCGACGAGTGAGTGCTTCAAACTTTGTGGCAACAGTTTGGGGAAGGCCCTTTCCTGTTTCAGGATAACAATGCCCCCGTGCACAAAGTGAAGTCCATACAGAAATGGTTTGTCGAGATCGGTGTGGAAGAACTTGACTGGTCTGCACAGAGCCCTGACCTCAACCCCATCGAACACCTTTGAGATGAATTGGAACGCGGACTGCGAGCATGGCCTAATCGCCCAACATCAGTGCCTGACCTCACCAATGTTCTTGTGGCTGAATGGAAGCAAATCCTTGAAGCAATGTTCCAACATCTAGTGGAAATCCTTCCCAGAAGAGTGGAGGCTGTTATAGCAGCAAAGGCGGGTCCAACTCCATATTAATGCCCATGATTTTGGAATGAGATGTTCGACGAGTACATACGGGTGTGATGTTTGGGTGTCCACGTACTTTTGGCCATGTCGTGTATCTAAAAGTATTTTTTCTAAATGACTATCTTGGTGAGTATCTCATCTGTAGACCTTTTTGAATGTCCCATTAAGGGTGTTGTGTGGTGTCGATGGTAAAGGCACTGGGTCCAGAACTAATGGAATCCTAACACGTGCAGCTAGACCGTCACTGGGGTAAACAGGAAAACCATAGGCTGCAGTTTCCAGAAAAAGAGAAACTAAAACAGTCGCTGATAATAAAAAATAAAATCAACAGGTGCAGCACAAAAGCGACTAAATGTTTGGTGAACGGTGAGGAATGAACTTGGAAGCAATATAAATATAACACTACTTTGTGCTATTAGTTATTTACTATCCATATGACAATTCCAACAAGTATGTTTTTCTGCTCTTCGAGTTGTTGTGTTATTCCTTGTTATTACTTATCCTTCATTGGTTTGTATCTGGATCAAATAATGTTTTGAACTAATTCTTCACAATTGAGAGATGGGGCAAAAAATAATATATAGCACGATATCTCAAAAAGTTGTGGACAGATTTGAACAAAATTTGGTGGAGAGGTTGGGTGTGTGACTCGGACGAAATGATTAGGTTTTGGTGAAGATCTAGATCCAGATCTGGATCAGAGATTTTTTTAAGTGATTCTTCACCATTGAGTGATAGAGCCAAAAAGATACAGAAAAGTACAAAAAGATAGAGCCAAAAAAAAGTAAATACACCCCATGTAAGGTTTTGACATTTTCAACATATTTCAACATACAGCTATTTGATCTTCATTACAACAATATTGATAGATAAAGGTGATATAATATAACAAATATCATGAAACATTTACATTTTGTAAGTCCATTGTATAATTTAAATAAAAATAAATGCAAATTTCGCATGTGGAAAAAGTAAGTAAACCCCAACATTTAGCACTACTTCAAATACCTAAAATTAGAATCAGGTGAACCAGCTGAGGTGCAAATGATTAGAACATTGTTAGAGAGGATCTTGGAGGAACCTGTCTTATTTAAACTTCAGACATTTAGTTTGGTTTGCTCTTTGTTGTTGAAGTGTGCGGCGTCACCATGTCCAGATCAAAAGAGCTCTCTGAGGCCTTCAGAAAGAAGGTTCGAGTCCAATAGATGCCTACGAGTCTGGGAAGGGATTTAAAAAGATCTGCAAACAATTTGAAATCAATCATTGGACTGTCTGGAAGATCATCTACAAGTGGAGAAGATTCCAAACAACTGCCAACTTGTTCAGGCCAGGCCGCCCCAGCAAGTTCAGCCCGAGAGCAGACCGCAAGATGCTGAAATAAGTTTCTAAGAACCCCAGAATGTCATCACAGGACCTACAGGTAGCTCTTGCCACTGTTGATGTCAAAGTGCACGAGTCTACCATTACATTAGAAAGAGGCTGCACAAATTTGATCTACATGGGAGCTGTGCCAGGAGGAAACCTTTGCTGTCCAGAAAGAACATCAGGGCAAGAATAAAGTTTGCCAATGAACACCAGGCAAAGACCAGCACTTCTGGAACAATGTGCTCTGGACAGATGAGTCAAAGGTAGAGCTATTTGGCCACAGTACCAGAAGATATGTTTGGTGAAAAGCAAAGACAGCATTTGACCACAAGAACCTGATACCAACTGTAAAGCATGGTGGTGGAAATATTATGGTTTGGGGCAGCTTTGCTGCATCAGGGCCTGGGCAGCTCACCATCATAGAGTCCACTATGAATTCTTCATTGTACCAGAGGGTGCTTGAGGATAATGTGAGGCCATCTGTCGGAAAGTTGAAGCTCAACCGAAGGTGGACCTTGCAACATGACAATGACCCTAAACATACCAGTAAATCCACCAAGGAATGGCTGAAAAGAAAGAAATGGAGGGTTCTGGAATGGCCAAGTCAAAGCCCGGATCGAGATGTTGTGGGGGGATTTGAAACGAGCTGTGCATGCAAGAAACCCCTCAAGCATCGCACAGCTGAAAGAATTCTGCATGGAGGAGTGGGAAAAAATTTCTCCCAGTCGATGTCAGAGACTGGTACACAGTTATAAGAAACGCCTACTTGAGGTTGTTTCTGCCAAAGGGGGCAATACCACCTATTAGAGCCAAGGGTGTACTTACTTTTTCCACATGCGAAATTTGCATTTATGTTTATTTAAATTACACAATGGACTACAAAATGTAAATGGTTCATGATATTTGTTATATTATATCACCTTTATCTATCAATATTGTTGAAATGAAGATCAAATAGCTGTATGTTGAAATATGTTGAAAAAGTCAAAACTTTACATGGGGTGTACTTGCTGTTTCATGTGACTGTATACTGTATACCATTTTATTTCAAAACGATGTGTAAGACTTATGACAAAACTAGGTGGCTGCGTTGGATAACTGATAAGAACAAGCCGATTGGGTTCAGTTCTGAATCCAGATCTGACCTGTCAGTGGGATATAAAATGTAATCTGTTCAGTCTGGTGGAGGTTTGTGCTCTCCCGAGTGGCATATTCTATTTCAGTATCTTCTATGCCTTGGCAGCTTGAAGTCCAGAAACAGTAGGTTTTTGGTGTGTCTGTTCGTCCATTATTGGGTTGTTTTTTTTACCCCAACAACTTGCGAATCACAGAAGAGATCTCAACCAAAGTTGACACGTATGGACCATAATACAAAGATTAACCGATTCTACTTGAGCTCACCAGGTTGAAGGTCATGTGCTCTTTGAAAATCATTTTGCAGACTAAAACTCAAGTTATAGAAACCTTTTGATGTTGTCTGTCTTCTACATGTTTGTTTTCTCTCTTTTGTGATATGTAATTTTTCATGTGACCTTTAACTGAGATCAAACGTGACAGTAGGTTGACATCCACTGTAGTTATATCCATCAGCACATTCGCATCAAATTATACTTTATTGTTAGACCGTCTGGCGTGCAGTCGGAGACAGTTTTGTAATCACGTGTGTGTGTGTGTGTGTGTGTGTGTGTGTGTGTGTATGTATGTATGTGTGTATGTATGTATGTGTGTGTGTGCGTGTGTCTGTGTGTGTGTGCGTGTGTCTATGTGTGTGCGTGTGTCTGTGTGTGCATGTGTCTGTGTGTGCATGTGTCTGTGTGTGCATGTGTCTGTGTCTGTGTGTGCGTGTGTCTGTGCGTGTGTCTGTGTGTGTGTGTGTGTGTGTGTGTGTGTGTGTGTGTGTGTGTGTGTGTGCGTCTGTGTGTGTGTCTGTGTGTGTGTGCGTGTGTCTGTGTGTGCATATATATGTGTGTGTGCGTGTGTGTGTGTGCATGTGTCTCTGTGTGTGTGTGTGTGTCTGTCTGTCTGTCTGTGCATATGTCTGTGTGTGTGTGTGCATGTGTCTGTGTGTGTGTGTGTGTGTTACGGATTAGTCACATCCGTTGTGGTGGTTTTCATCCACTGTAAACATTTTTGATTCCATGTACTATTATTGTTGTCGTTTAAGGGAGATAGAGATTACTATTTTCAAAAGGTAAAAAAGTGAATGTTTTAAATGAAACCGGAACCGGACGTCGACGAAGAGGAAGAGAAGGTGGAGCGAGTGAGTCGGACAAGAAGCCTAGCTGCTTTGAGGTCTGGAGCGAACATTGGCGAACGAGAGTCACGAGTGAACTTTTGGTTTCCCAGGAAAGGGATACCTGCGACAGAGTTGAAATCGCTGTGACAGATCAACCTGCGTGTCAGGTTTTGCGGTTGATTCCGAGGAGAATCATCATAGTGCCGTTACGCCACGAGAACGGGCCGTCGGCCATCTTGACTCGCGCGCTTTGCGCATCGCTCAAGGTTTTTCACTTCGCTTCAACCATTCTCACCGCATCCAGACGTTAATTTGGTTTGTGTGTGTAACGTGGCTTTTGAGTGGGAAATCTGCGGTTCGCCGATTGAGAGCCGTCAAACGTCCACACCTGAAGGTGTGATTTCCCCGTCGCTTCTCGAGGACACCTTCGCCCATCTTTGGCAGTGTAACTGCCAACCCAACAGGATTCTGGTCTCGATACGACATCATACGGACGATCACTGGAGTGGATCGACTTTGGCTTGAAGCCGGAATCAACTTTGGCTTGAAGCTGGGAAAGAGACATTGGGGATGTTCTTTTCGCTCACTTGGAGCACAGTGAGTTATATATTACGAAACTGATGGTACCATCATAGGAATGATATATATTGATTGTACTTTTGATTAATATTGTTACTGTACCGTTATTCTTGTGTGACCTTAATACAATACTTGTTTGTTGGTAACAATTGGTGTGGTCCTTGGTAACAGACCATTGATCCTTGGCATACAGAATAACACATCTTTCTGCCGTGACTCCTCTCGGGGCTCGGAGGTACACCGTGACTGTGACCGGGGTTTGGGGAGGAGCATGTAACAGAAATTGGGGGCTCGTCTTTGTTGATTAAATTCCCTAAAACTCGTCTGGGATTAAATTCCCTAACATCCTCGTCCGGGATAAAATTCCCTAACATTCCCAAAATTCCCAGATTTGGAATTTTTCTAACATTCCCAAATTTTTCAAAAAAAAATTGAAATTTTTTGTGTAAAGGTTAACAGGTGTTAACTGATAGTCACCATGGTGTTTGATGCAGAAATGTTTGCGGCGTCCCCTAATGAGGCACAGTTCCAAGCGTTAAAAAGATCGGAACTCTTGATATTGGCCAAAAATTGATATTGGCCAAATATTTTAACTTGGAGGTCCGAGTTAATATGAAGAAAGCAGAGATGCAGACAATGGTGGTAGAATCTCTGGTGGGACAAGGAACATGGAAAGAGGTAGCCTTGGATTGGTTACCCGAGGAAAAAGAAAATGTGGAGCTCCGGAAAATGGAGATGCAACTGCAGAGCCAGGAAAGGTTAAAAGCAGAGGAAAGGAGAGCTGAAAAAGAACTCGAGGAGAGAAGAGCAGAGGAAAGGAGAGCTGAAAAGGAACTCGAGGAAAGAAGAGCAGAATAAAGGAGAGCTGAATAAGAAAGAAGAGCAGAGGAAAGGAGAGCTGAAAGGGAGTTAAAGGAACGTGACATGGAGTATCAGAAGGAACTTAAACTCAATGAGCTGGAATTAATGGGAGAACGGAGAGAAGACGGAGGAAGGCATGTGAGGCTGGTTCCACCCTTCACTGAAAAGGAGGTAGCCAAGTTTTTTTTACACTTTGAGAAAGTGGCTAAAATGGCCTGTGGGGTCCTGGACTATGTTAGTGCAAAGTGTTCTGGTGGGTAAAGCTCAAGATATCTATCGGCTTTACCGATTGACCAATGTGCAGATTATGAGATAGTGAAGAAAACCATTCTCAAAGCCTATGAATTGGTCCCTGAAGCTTACCGGCAAAAATTCAGGAATGCCAGGAAGAGGGAGAGTTAGACGCATGTGGAGTTTGCCAGAATGAAGGAAACCATGTTTGATCGGGGGTGTGACTCGAAGGGGATTGGGAAAGACTTCAACCTGTTGCGACAATTGATCTTGGTGGAGGAATTCAAACAGTGTGTCCACGCGGACATTAAAGTACATCTGGATGAAAAGAAAATACCAGATTTGTATGAGGCAGCCACCGTGGCAGATGACTAGGCCTTGACACACAGGATGGGGTTCCACAAACCTAACTTCTCGCCTCGAGTTAGCCAGGGGAGTTATGGTAAATCAGGTGCGGGAATAAATATTCATGGAGGCGGCCCAGAGATGACTATGGGGACAAATCTGATACCGCGACTTTTAGGGATCAGAAGACTACAGTTCCAAGACAGACTTATCTTCCGGGGGGCCCGGGGCAGACCTCGAGTTTTTCCTCCGGGCCTACTTGCGCTTTTTGCAAGAAACCTGGCCATTTGATGTCCCAATGTTACGCCCTGAAAAGGAAAAATCAGGAGCGTTGTCAGACTAGTCCAACTCCGAATGCATTGGCAAATGCGAGAAATCGTCCTTGGAGGACAGTTCCTTGTGAAAGTTCCCATGCCAAAGTTACGGCATCACAGAACGACCTTGTTCAAGAGGGTTACAAACCTTTTATTTCAGGGGGGTTTGTGTCACTGGATGGAGAATTAACGAACCAGAGACCTGTTAGGGTATTGAGGGACACAAGAGCACATCAATCTTTGATGCTTGAGGGCATTTTGCCATTGTCAGAGAAGACGGCAACTGATGGTCGTGTTCTTTTACAGGGGGTTGGTAGCTATGTTAAAGCTCCACTTCATGTCATCCATTTGAAGTCTGATTTGGTGTCAGGACCGGTCACCGTAGGTTTACAAGCCACTCTTCCTGTAAAGGGAATCTCTTTTGTTATCGGGAATGATATGGCCGGTGGTCGAGTTTCTGGTAATCCGATGTTTGTTGAAAAGCCTAGTATGGAAAATAACACTGCACAGTTAGAGCAGAAGATTCCGGGTATCTTTCCATCCTGTGCCACGACTCGTGCTATGGGTAGGAAGCGCTCTGAAGAGAAGGAGAAGGTACTGACGTCACGCTTTGCACAGGCACTTCTTGTCGAGTACCCTGAAACTATGTATCAGCACACACAAGTCATGGATGGAGGCAATGTTGGCAAGCTCTTTGTAGGTGGACTGAACTTTGACACAAGTTAAGATGTTCTGGACTCTATCTTTGGCAAATATGGACCACTCTTGGAAGTGCTGTTGATAAAAGACCGGGAGACGCAAAAGTCGAAAGGGTTTGGCTTTGTCACGTTTGAAAACACAAAGGACGCCAAAGATGCAGAAAAGGATTTGAATGGCAAGGATTTGGATGGTCGGACCATAACAGTAGAGAAGGCAGGCCATGGGCGTCGAGGGGGCTACAGAGGAGGAAAACGTGGAGGTAGTTTCAGGGGTGGCTATGGCTCCCGGGGTGGGAGTAGTAGTTTTGGTGGTGGCCGCAGTCGTGATTACTACGGAAGCTCCCAGCAGCAGCAGCGCAGTTTTGGCAACTCTCGACGGGTTGACTATTTCGGTGGTAGCCGAGATGGGGACCGCTACTCACGTGACTACAACACCCGACTCTACAACTGTGATTATGACTTTTATGATCAAGAGAAGAGTTGGAAGCACTGAGTGCTCAGGAGCAGCCGAGCCAAGATTCCTACATGGATTAACCCGTGAACTCCACGTTCCTAAATGCGTCCATGCAGTGAATACATCCAGGCCTCACCACCCAACCACCATGAAACCTGGCTCTCAGCTCGGCCTCCTTCAAAAAGTGCTATAGATTTGCTTTGCTTTGGATTACTGATCACAACCCCCTAACCTTCATTCAAAAAATGAAAAATAAAAACCAGAGGTTGATGAGATGGAGTTTGGCTTTGCAGGAGTTCAACTTGGAAATTGAGCATGTAAAGGGCAGGGACAATGTCGTTGCTGATGCTTTGTCCAGAGTGAACTAACTTTGGAAATTTCTGTAGGTTGTTTGGAAGTTTTGTTGCTTTATTTTCGGGAATATTAATTATGGTTGTTCACGTGAATTGACCATTTGGGTGTGAGTTTCTTTTGTTTGTTAAAAGAGTTTTTGCATGCAAAGAAAGTTTTCACTGTGTTCCAACTTTCTTTCTTGAGGGGGGGAAGTGTTACGGATTCATCACTTCCGTTGTGGTGGTTTTCATCCACTGTAAACATTTTTAATTCCATGTACTATTATTGTTGTCGTTTCAGGGAGATCGAGATTACTATTTTCAAAAGGTAAAAAAGTGAATGTTTTAAATGTAACTTTTTTTAAATGTACATTTTTTAAAATGTTTTAAATGTGGAAGTGTAACTCAGTGTAACTCATTGGTTGGAACTGGTAACGAACCAAGGTACGAGCAGGTGGTCGTAAGAATGTCAGGAATGCATCTCGCCCTGTCGAAGCTGGGAGTCCTGTTGTGTAGCTTTAGCACGACCCCGGGCTAACACACATTCCCAAGCCCGTACTATTGTCTTTCATCGGGATGCAAAGAGGATGAAGCAAATTCCCAGCAGGGAGGAGCGAGTTGGTGCCAGGAAGGCGAGCAGGATGACTGAGTAACATTGCTGCGGAGAAGGGATTACGATTTCAGCGCACAGAGGATTAACTGAAGTTTGCCCATATAAACAGAAGAGACTTTGAGTCAAGGAGCACTCATCCTCAGAAGCCCTGCCCAACGGAATGAACGCGTACCACGAGTACGGCGCTGCGGAGAAGACATCGGCCACGAAAGAGGGACTATCAGGATAGAGTTACCTGGTCCATTGAGTTAAACGGTAGTTATTTGGTATTGGAATGAAGTGAACAACCAGTTAATAAAGTCATGACCTTTTGTAAAACCTGTTTCCGACCATTGGCGTCTTGAGTCCCTACACACCTCCACGACAATCTGGGGGCACCGCTGGATTTCGAGTGGACTTCGCCAAGGTAAGCATGGCGTCTTG
>NC_136266.1:122869253-122939253 GCF_964187855.1 Myxine glutinosa | reverse complement strand
ATGAAGGATGAGTTGCCTTTAGTGGTTGCAAAGAAAATTTGTGGAGACCAGGCAAAATGGAAAAATAGGTCAGATATGACCCTAGGACAGAACAGTGATTCGTCAATTGACATGAGGTATGAACCAGAGGTGACGACCGATGAGCTTCGATCTCAGTCAATAGATGGACCTGTCCTGACATCATTGGGGAAAGGGCTTATGCAAGGAGTCATCCAAAATGATTAATTTGATTTATTGATGAATATTGATAAATTAATTGAAATTGAATAATTGAATTGAACTGAATAAATTTAATTGAATAAATTTAACTGAATAAATTGAACTGAATAAATTGAATTGAATATATTGATTGTTTGATTGATGAAAATGCGGTCTCAAGAAAGAAGCTTTGATATCTTTGTGAGATATTATCAATGTGAAGACAACCTTGGAAAATTTAGCAAGGTGGTGAGTTTATATAAAGATATATATGTGCGGTTACCATTGTGTGATTTCCCCTTCAACAGAGCGGACACCTGAGGATTCACCCATTTCATACTGACCCTCTGGCTCATCTGCAAATACTGATCTGTGAGATTGGATTGTGCAAAAGCCACAGGTGAGAGAGATTCTCTGGAAATCACCGTTTGAACAGGTGGAGAGATCCTTCCTGGAGGTACGAGTGAAGCTTTAGAGGAACAAACTACAACACATCCAACGCTACTTTGATAAAAGGCAGAATGGGAAATGGAGCCTGCAAGAATACACAAGGACAACCAGAGATTCCACAAAAAGGTACTTGTACACATCATATGTACGACCGTTATGGTGCCGAAGCTATAAGGCAGGTCGAGAATTGGTATTTGTGGACAAAGGGACATGATGAGGAGTTTCCAAGAGATGGTACATTTGAGCGAAGTCGATTGGAAAGATTGGAACAAAGATTGAAAGCCAGGAAGAGACAGAATCTAACGGTAGACTGGCTTGCATTCCATCTTTGGGATGGTGAATCCAGACAACGGGAACAGCAAGAACGGATAACGGATCTAGAACTTAAAATAAAAAGGATACAGGATACAGTGGAGGAGACAAATGCACAACTGCCCTCGAAATTAGGAATGAAAGTGACAGTTGTCCCATCTGATTTCCAGTTGTCTCCCCAAAAAGGACGGTACAGAGAATTTTTTCGTGTTTCAGGAGATAACGAGAGATTGCAGTGGCAACTCAGGGATGTAGAGATGCAGCCCAGCAATACAAGTGCACAGGTGCACAGACCAGGCAACGACAGAAACCGGTGTTTCAAGTGTGGACGGATGGGACATTGGAAAAGAGGATGTCCGTATACCAAAAGGAAGACAAGTTCATAGGGTAAACCAAGATCAAGGGTACCAGTGCTGACCGATACCTCAGACAATGATTAGGCCTTCATTGCGACAAATCCCAAATGACGATTGGCTTCAACAAATTAGATTACTGGACAAACATGAATAACTGTCGATGATTCTTGGGTCTGAAAAGTTTTCGGAGCAAGAATTATTCATTTTTCTTTTGCTTGTAAGCAAATTGATAATTAATTGATCAAATGCCGAAATTGGATCTTTTATGTTGGGCACAAAATTTTAAATTTACAAAGTTTGGAACAATTGCTTTGCAATTTTTTTTTTGGCAAACCAAGTGACAAGAGTCACATCATGATCAGGTGGGAATTTCGGACTATTGTTCCGCACGATTGATAGGTCAGTGGTCGACTGACATACAAATGGGTGGGTAGTCAAATTTGGATAAATTATTGTGGGAACTGAAAGGGTAATGTCAATGTGACGTCATAGGGGTTTTCTAAGAATAAACCTTTTGGTCCATTTGTGTATTAGCGCTTATAAAATTGAAGGACAAATTTTGAGAAATTGAAATAAAGTTGACACCCATCCGGATCTGTAAATAAGGGTTCCAACGCAAACAAATACGCATAATGCATGTGTGTGTGGGTATTTTGTGTGTCAGTGTTTTTGTTTTTGTGTATCAATCTTACAAGATTGTTGACACCGACAGTGTGCCTTGTCTGAAAATAGATAGTTCCATGGGGATGGGATCGCATATCGAGAGAATTCGTAAAATAAAAAATAGAAATATAATTTGATTATGAAAATTATCACTTTTGTCAAGGGAGATGGAGAATAAAGATTTGATTTGCTGAGTTATGAGCAGCTATTCATTAATAGTAAAAATTGGAAGTAATCTTGGGATTCCATTGTGATAGAATTTATATGAGAATCAAAGCTATTTATGGATATGAGCTTCATAAAAAATGTGGGAGTACAAAATTAGCCAAATTTTGGAGAGGTCTTACACTGACTTCCCAGAGTACTCTGCTCACGGATTTTATATATATATAAACTTGAATTTTATCAGAATATAAATTGGGCTGTATGTATGGATGTGTATAAGGCATAGATGATATGGGAAAATAGTAAAGGAAATTTTGCTGGTTTGAACTATTGTGAGTTTTGAGTTCTGGAGTTCAAGCAAAGTCACTGGTTAACAGATGAGAATGGATAGTAAATAAATTCTTCGATGCTGGGTAAATTAAGTACGATATTACGAAGACTTATGAGAGCTATTGTTCTTCCTTACAGCAGTGCGAAATTATTGGGAAAAAAAATATATATATATATTAGATCCAACATAATGAATCTATAAATGAATGTCAGAGGGATAATATCCTCAATTTGTACTAATTATTTGATTGTGGGTAAAGGAATTAATTTATCATAGTGGATTGTTAACAGCAGCCTGAAAATGTCCTGAGAGTGCATCCATGTAATCAGAAATCCCAGATTTGTTTTTACAAACAACATTTTGGTAGAGGTCTTGTGTGGACGAGCACTTCCTTGGTAGATAAAAAACGGTACTGCATGCTGGCAGCCACTTTTGCAGCCAGTTAGGCCAAACAAATTGAGAGGAAATTGTAGTTAAATACGTAAGTTACACATGGCTATTTGTAAAAAGGAAATTTGTTGAGATGGGAAACATTTTTCGAAGGTTTATTAAAGTGTTATAATATGACATGTGGCAAGGCAAACTATTGGATGGGAAAATTAGATCTGGTTATGGAATAAATTTATTGACCCCTTGAAGTTAATTCTTCGAATCATTGTTTCACTGGCATTTTTTGTTCACATTGGAAATAGTTTGGTAGAGCTTTGTTTAAAACCTTTGGTTGCGGTATCTTGGAACGAAATGATAAACCATAGGAGATTGATAAGAATAGAAAAAAAAAAATGGACCCAAAATAGAAAGTTGGATTCATGCCTCTCATTGCAAGCAAGCACATGGGGCTAAGGTGGACGATCCCACAGAAAATGAGGCTGCACCTAGCAGCCCAGCAGAACATTCAGTGGCAGATAAATGATAGTCGTGATTTACAGTCATTTGAATTACATTTTAACACCCCTTGCATTGATAAACATTACATTTTCAACATGTGATATTCCTACTTGGGATAGTGACATTTATTTGCCTACATGACATACAATTACCTGCTGATATTAATACAACATGAGTGAAAAAATGTATCACAACTACACTCATGATCAGGGGATTGAGTTCAACCCCGGGAGATAGGGGGATCAGGGTAAGACAAATAATCTGATTTATGTTACATATTAAGGGATTTTCTTTATTTACCTTTTAGGAAGCTTGTTAGTTTGGTATATAATGTTGAATGTCATCGACATATAATTATGTCATAGGTATGAATATATACAAGGAGTAGCAGACTTGTTTGTTGGTTTAGTAGTTATATTGGCAATTGTTTTAGTGGTGGCTTGCTTGAAAGCCTTAGTGACGGTGTGTTTGAATAAGGTAACCAACAACACGATGATAACGCATGAAGTGACAAATGAGGAAAGAAATGTGGAACCACAAGAGGAAGACTTTTATGGCGACATAAATACTGAGATTAAAAGATTAAATCAAGTGATGTTGCAAATGAATACAGTAGAATTAAGATAATGGCATAACGACAATGTTATGAGTTGTGTCAATTACAAGATCAGTGAACTCATATCACCACGAGTGACACACTGTTAAAAAAAAAAAAAAAAAAAAAAAAAAGGGAAAAGGAAAAGTGGGGAGGAATTATGGTAATAATACATTATGCTTAATTTGTTGGTTTGGGAAAATTTTTGGTGGGAATTAGATATTCCTGTTTGTGATTGTAATCATATACAATTTATTTTCTTAGAGTAGTGCTAAAATACCTGCGCGAGTTAATTTTGAACTATATTAACCTGAAAGCAATTGTGGATGCTATTCTTAGTTTAGTAGTCAAATACATACCTGATTGAATATTACTTGTGTGACGCATATAAATGAATATAACTTTTTGAATGTTGTAAGGGAAAACAACAAATTGTTGAATGTGAAACTGTCGGAAGATATACATAATTATGCTGATTTCATGGTAAGATGTACCCTATCTGATTCAGTGTGTGTGGAAAGCAGATTCAGATGTGACTGAGCATAAGGATAAGACGAGATCACATTTGAAGGGGGTGCTAACGGAATTGGGAAGACGTTCGAGAAAGAAAATTTGTGGCTAAAAAAATGAAGTTAATCGTGGCATACACCCTCTTTCTCAAAGAATGATGAAGACATTCTCCCGTGTAACTTGGAGATGGATGCTTACCTTCACCAAGGAAATTTATGTGACCATTTGCCTGGATCACACTGCAACATATGAAAGAAAGGCGATCACTTACTCTTGTTCGAAGGCTTCGAACATTCATCACATCAGAAGTTGCAGGACAACGACATTTTACCTGCAACCTCTGTGAAATGCGGGGACATATGTTATTACTTCACCAACGTCTGGGGAACCAGCATGTAGCTGCAAAAAACGGCTGTGCCCTTGTCACAACAGCTGTGCACGATTCTGCTGGTTGCTCCTGGTATGGACCATGAATGACCTGAACACCATGGTCCCAACATCATTGTGGATGCATCCGGCATCCCTGTTCCACATCTTGCTGGCCAATCAACATTACACCAACACTTGCTGCCCACTCATAATGAGGGAGGAGGCAAGTCGACTACAACTAGGCGAAGGCCTTGTTCAAGGAATCATTATGGTTCACAGCAAGAGTGGCAAGAATGCTACATGGAGAGCAGGGTCAGTCTATGACTCCGCACCGTTACCACAACAGCGAAATCCTACACGAAGTAGTGCAGGTGTTTATAAAGACAGAAGAAAATGTTTCATACCTGAATTCAAACACAAGTGATCAGCCCTTCCTTTCAAACAAAGAATCAACGTTTGTTTGGAGGGAAACGTTTTTGCCAGATGTTGCAGATGCCTTAAAAACTTGAAAATGGTGAAGCAAAATTGTTGTATCTTGGTGATGGTGAAGTGTTGTTTTACAAAGATATTTGTGATGCAAATGAAATAGATTGAATTAACAATATGGAAGGAGTCAATGACCAACGAAATGTTTTGTGATCAGAGTCTTGCAGGATGACGGTGTATGCCTAAGGAAATTGTATTGATGTTTACTTGTAGTGATTGATTGTTTACTTATATTGATGTTTAGATTAATGGTTAATATAAACAAAAAACAAAAAGATGAGGGAATTGTGGAAGTGTAACTCAGTGTAACTCATTGGTTGGAACTGGTAACGAACCAAGGTACGAGCAGGTGGTCGTAAGAATGTCAGGAATGCATCTCGCCCTGTCGAAGCTGGGAGTCCTGTTGTGTAGCTTTAGCACGACCCCGGGCTAACACACATTCCCAAGCCCGTACTATTGTCTTTCATCGGGATGCAAAGAGGATGAAGCAAATTCCCAGCAGGGAGGAGCGAGTTGGTGCCAGGAAGGCGAGCAGGATGACTGAGTAACATTGCTGCGGAGAAGGGATTACGATTTCAGCGCACAGAGGATTAACTGAAGTTTGCCCATATAAACAGAAGAGACTTTGAGTCAAGGAGCACTCATCCTCAGAAGCCCTGCCCGACGGAATGAACGCGTAGCACGAGTACGGCGCTGCAGAGAAGACATCGGCCACGAAAGAGGGACTATCAGGATAGAGTTACCTGGTCCATTGAGTTAAACGGTAGTTATTTGGTATTGGAATGAAGTGAACAACCAGTTAATAAAGTCATGACCTTTTGTAAAACCTGTTTCCGACCATTGGCGTCTTGAGTCCCTACACACCTCCACGACATACTATTATTGTTGTCGTTTCAGGGAGATCGAGATTACTATTTTCAAAAGGTAAAAAAGTGAATGTTTTAAATGAAACCTTAACCGGACGACGAGGAAGAGGAGGAAGAGAAGGCAGAGCGAGTGAGTCGGACAAGAAGCCTAGCTGCTTTGAGGTCTGGAGCGAACGTTGGTGAACGAGAGTCATGAGTGAACTTTGGGTTTCCCAGGAAAGGGATTCTTGCGACAGAGTTGTTATCGCTGTGACAGATCAACCTGCGTGTCAGGTTTTGCTGTTGATTCCGAGGAGAATCATCGTAGTGCCGTTACGCCATGAGAACGGGCCGTCGGCCATTTTTAATTGCGCGCTTTGCGCATCGCTCAAGGTTTTTCACTTCGCTTCAACCATTCTCACCGCATCCAGATGTTAATTTGGTGTGTGTGTGTGTAACGTGGCTTTTGAGTGGGAAATCTGCGGTTCGTCGATTGAGAGCCGTCAAACGTCCATACCTGAAGGTGTGATTTCCCCGTCGCTTCTCGAGGACACCTTCGCCCATCTTTGGTAGTGTAACTGCCAACCCAACGGGATTCTGGTCTCGATACGACATCGTACGGACGATCACTGGAGTGGATCGACTTTGGCTTGAAGCCGGAAGCAACTTTGGCTTGAAGCCGGAAACAACTTTGGCTTGAAGCCGGGAAAGAGACATTGGAGATGTTCTTTTCGCTCACTTGGAGCACAGTGAGTTATATATTATGGAACTGATGGTACCATCATAGGAATGATATATATTTATTGTACTTTGATTAATATTGTTACTGTACCGTTATTCTTGTGTGACCTTAATACAATACTTGTTTGTTGGTAACAATTGGTGTGGTTTCACCATTGATCCTTGGCATACAGAATAACATCTTTCTGTCGTGACTCCTCTCGGGGTTCGGAGGTACACCGTGACCTGGGTTTGGGGAGGAGCACGTAACTGTGTGTGTGTGTGTGTGTGTGTGTGTGTGTGTGTGTGTGTGTGTGTGTGTGTGTGTGTGTGTGTTCGTGTGTGTTTGTGTGTGTGTCTCTGTGTGTCAGTCCAGGCCATAAGTTTTTTTTAACCATTTGAGCTTTTGTCAACAAATTGTCAACTAAGCTTTGTGATGAGAATATGGAGAACACAAATTAACTGGAGGGTTTATAGAATACGTTAACATACATAATGTTCAAGTAAATACTTCAACTGAAATAAAATAATGATTTTAAAGTTCGTTGAAAAAGAATTCCGGAAGTTTCACACGATTGATGCAGTCTTGTACACCTCCTTATTTAACATGTCCAAGTACTGCAAAAAGGAAATTTCTTGGAAGTGACAAGAAGGCAATTTGTCTTTCTAAAATACTGTAAATACCATAGTTTTCTAAAATACTGTATATAATTCAATGTAAATAAAATAACGATTGTAAAGGTCGTATAAATAAATTATTTCCGGAAGTTTACTGCAGTGGCTATTTTATCCCCAGATCCAACACGTTACATTAGTTCGTGTTGTTTGTGACGTACTTCATACCGGTAGCTTTCCTGTTTTGAATGATTTTCAATTTTGTTTGAGTGCCAGGTATACAGACAGAGTAAAAATACAATCTCACTTCGCTCTGCACATGTGTGATCAGGATGCATCAAAATATAACATTCAAGTCGAATAAGATGTTCCTCGATCATAAAATGACGTTTGTAGACAGACGGACGGAGAGATGGACAGATATGCAGCAATTGCTTAACCCCGCTTGTGCGGGGTAATTATAAGCCCTAGTCAAGGGTATATAGGCCCACCGAGCTGTCAACTCTCAAGGACAGTGCAAGATTCGTCAAACACCCACAGTGAAAGGTTTGTATCCAAGCCCTAATATATATATATATATATATTCTGGCGTACCATAATTACCTCCGCCACCAAAGGTGGATGGCGGTTATGTTTTCACCCCTGTCTGTCTCTTTGTCCATTTGTGAACAAAATATCTCAAAACGTTTAGACGGATTCGGACGAAATTTGGCAGTGATATGGCGTATGTGACGATGACGAAATGATTAGATTTTGGTGAAGATCCGGATTCGGATCCGCCTAGTAGTCTTTTTTAAGTGATTCTTCATCATTGGGAGATCGGGCAAAAAACGATACTTAGCAGGATATCTCAAAAGGTTGTGGACAGATTTGGACGAAACTTGCTGGAGAGGTTGGGCGTTCGAGAAGGACAAATAGATTCGATTTTGGTGAAGATCGGAATATGGATTCGGATATGAGAATTATTTAATTTTTTAAGTGATTCTTCATCATTGGGTGATAGGGCTAAAACCAACATATAGCAGTATCAGTTGGTTTCTTTTTAGAACGGATTTGAATATGTTTATGACGGATTTGAACGAAACTTGTTGGGAAGATTGTGAGTAACACGGACAAATGGATTCAATTTTGGTGAAGATCCGGATTCGGATCCGGCTAGTACAAATTTTTAAGCGATTCTTCACCATTGGGAGATCGGCCCAAAAACTATACATAGCAGGATATCTCAAAAAGGTGTGTACGGATTTGGACGAAACTTGGTGGACAGGTTGGGTGTCTGACAAGGACCAATAGATTCGATTTTGGTGAAGATCGGAATATGGATTCGGATATGAGAATTATTTAATTTTTAAGTGATTCTTCACCATTGAGAGATCGGGTGAAAAGCGACATATAACATGATATTTTAAAAAGTTATGGACGAGTTATGAATAAACTTGGTGGACGAGTTGGTTAGGTGACAAGAACAAGGTGATTAGATTTTGGTTCAGGTCGGAATCCAGATCCGGCCCATCAGTGGGATACAAAACGTAACCTGTTCACCAGGCGGATGTATGTCTCTACTGAGTGCCGTTCTAGTTTGTAACAGCGTTGGGGCTCGTTCTCAGCAAGGGTTCCACTGTGTGTTTTTCCCAGCAAGTCGTTAGAGTAGGAATTTGGAATTTGTTCAGTTGTACTTGGTGCCGGCGATATCTCGTACTCTTCCCGAAAAGACACTGTGATCTATAACGTCCACCAACTAATGCCAAAAGAGATGGGATGCCCAGTGTAACGTCCATCCGAGGGATGGCGCACACATTGATGAATCACCCTGACTGTGAAACACTGGGATGATAGTTTATGTAGCTTGGTCGAGATTCAAACAGGATAGAACGCTTAGAAGCGAGTGTGCGCTATGAAAATATATATATAAATAAATATATAAATAAATAAATATAAATATATAAATAAATAAATATATAAATAAATAAATATAAATAAATAAATTCTATCAAGGATAATCAAGGATAATTTAAAATTTTCAGAAAAGTTTCACTCGTATCATGCAGACGGTTTTATGTGGAATATGATCAATTTTTATTCCATCGAGACTTTAAATAGTCATATAAACCACCGGGACAAGAACAGTCACACAGGTATAAGCATAAACTTTGTAATAAAAGAAAATTTTAATGATGTCCGTTACAACTTCAAAATAATTAATTATTATATTATTTATCTACTTGTTCCCCCAAAAATCGAGAATTGGTTGGGAACGAACAATAATAATAAAAACCCACTTAAAACGCAAGCATCGTTATTCCTTTTAAAATAAGGAAATACAACGTCACGCGTTTCTGTTGCTGTGCTTATAATTATGACGTCACAACGAAGGTAAAGCGTTTGCAAAGTTTTATTCTTAAACTCACACAAGCATAAGGACAGAGTTCAACGAAACGGTACTCAAACTGAAAAAAAACAAAAACATTCCTCGTTCTCAAATATCCATTTCCCTTGAACGAGGCAATTGTTGGGGGTGAACGCAATGAATATTATCGTATGTATTTTGTATATATATATATATATATATATATATATATATATATATATATATATATATATATATATATATATATCCGCTTCAAAGGTGAGTACAATAAGTTCGTTCGTTAAACTGAAGATTTAAAAGTTAAACCTCTACAAAAACCGACAAAACGTTGTTATTCTATTAGTGAATGTGAAGCCTTCCAACACTGAGCACCATCTCACACCCGCTTCCGGAACAGGTAAGCAACCGTCATGATTAGACTGCCATGGAAGATGACGGTGAAGTACAAACTTCCTTGCGACATATTCAAGTACTTGCAGTCGAACAATTCGCAGTACGTGTTCAACTCGTTCGGCTGGAGATACATGATGACTCGACCCCTGAGTTTCTCCGGACTCGAACAAACGACGCGTTTGAATTGCCTCCTGTTGTTGTTCTTTATCATCCACGAGCGCAGGTACGCGATGTTGCAGTCACAGTGCCAGGGGTTGTCGTTCAGGTCCAACTGTTCCAGGTTATCGAACACGTCGAACGTACCTGCCGGAATGGTTTTCAACGTGTTGTTCTTCAGCACGAGGTTGCTCATGTACCGAGGCAATTCGTCGGGAAGGGAGTCGAGGGATTTGCTGCTGCAATCGGTTTTTGAGTGGGTCGGGCACTCACAAACCGACGGGCATTCGTTCGCAGAGCAATCGGCAGGCAATGTTGCCCCAAGGAAGTAGGCAAGGGCAACCAACACCAGAGTCCTGTTTGTCGCCATCTGGTTGAAAACAAGCACACACAGAGGAATGCAATCATGACTTTTCATTTGCCCAGAGTTTTGCTGCCGCATAGCAACAAGCTCCAATGGTGTAAATACTCATATATTGTACACCGACTTCCTATCTGGAAAGAATCCCAGACCACTTGTTACCCGCACTTTCAGCAAGAATGTGTAATTTGTTCAGGGTGCTGGCATTAACTCATCGACTCTTCACAAAAGACACTAACATCCACCACCTAATGATACCAGAGGCATGGCGCAATTTGTAATGCGGACCCTGCGAAGCACCAATCTGACATTTAATAATCGGGTTGGGAATGTCACCTAAACTGGACACAACTCCAAGGTAGTTACGCCACCTCTGCACCATCCTGTCGGACATGGATCGTGAGTAGTGGTACCACAACGGACTCGTTGATGAAAGGAAATGTTGTTGACTATCCTACCAAATCTGTAGGTTCACATCTCAATAACTTTCCATCTACGACTCGCAACAAAGTAAATCATTTCAAACGATTTCTGAAGCAGTAATCCATCCATAGAACTGGACCAAGTAAAGAAATGAGGAAAGAAAGAAAAATTTCCATGGAACATTTAATATCAAAATCTTGCATTACCCGAAAAACAGTTTAAACTTTCGTTACGCCTGTCACCCTCATAAAGGTATTAAACTCCAAAAAAAACCAAAAAAAACTTAAATAGGTACCTTGAAAGAAGCTGCACCTGTTTTGTCCGTTGCAGTTACGCTTCTGATTCCTTATAAATGCCGACGTTGCTCGAGGTTTAAAAAATGATCTGCTAACCAAGCAATAACAGAAGCCACATAAGTGGTTCCTCATTTTATTTGCTGAACCTGCAGTTGCGGTAGTGGCTTGCTGAACAAACAAGGGTGGTGGCGCTGACATGTTATATCCCTCAAGTTGATTTATGAAGTCAGTGGGTAATGGCGTCGAGCAGTGGTATTCTTTCTGACAATGACTCTCAAATAAGTATTAAACTACTACTATTACTACTTTTAACAGCCCCAATTATTCCCATATTGCGGGGTCGACCAGGGAATATTTTGGCCTACCCTTTAACCAACTGTTTCATGAGTCATGAGAATATCTATTCACCTCGCTAACTCAGAAAATGTGGTCCAAAAACACTTCCATTTTTACATTCAGCAAGGGAGATGTTGGTGGAAATAACTTTCTTACTACGACCACCTTAACCCCAATTATTCTCACCTTGTGGGGTCAGCCGGGGAATGGTTAGCAGATGGAACTCCAATTTTAACCGCCAACCAGGGGACTGGGACGGCACACATGTTGATGCCTCATCCGGCCTGTAAAACACCAGGATGACAGTTTACATCTGAGTCGAGATGTGAACCCAGGTTTGCTCAGAGATAAGTGTGCATACCCCTCTAAGGGGTGCCAACCCTCACGCACGTGTTAAGGTACAAAGGAAAACTAGAGAAAAGCGACTGCGTCACCAATATGCCTCCGCGTAGTCCCTTCCCATGACAACGGGTAGATGCTCTCGTTGACTGTCCTCAAAATAAACAAGTTTGATTTAAATCACTTCAGCTGTTCTCAAGTATCACTTTTTTACCCAACATGACAGATTTCACATCAATTGGTGAAGCAGTTTCAGAGAAGGAGGTTTTTTTTTTTTAAATATTGACTTTCAAGCTAATATGGCTGCTAAACAACATGACATATTATTTCAAAAATGTACACTCTGCATATGTATGGGTAGGGGATCATGTTTGTAAAGTTTCGTGTTGATCAGATAAAGTTTGTTTTTTTTGGGGTTTTTTTGTATACAAGATCAAGGCTCGTGAAAGAGCGACATGCTTGTTTTTCTAACCAAGATGGCTGCCAAACGACATGACCTACGATGTCATCATTTTCAAACTATATGCAGCAATGGTGTTAGATGACATTTGTAAACTTTCACATTGTCAGGATATGTGGTTTCTGAGATATAATTATTTAATATTTTCCTTCAATCCAATATGGTTGCCACCCCATGTGACCGATTACATTTTTGTGATCAACATTTAATCGCCATGCCTAGTCGATGACACACAAAGTTTTGAGTCGATCACTTTGGTGGTTTGGGAGATGTTTTTTTTAAAGGTTTTAGGTTAAATCCAATATGACTGCCAAACCATGTGACCTATGATGTCATAAATTTAATATTTCAATACAAATGGGTCATTGATCATGTGCATGCAATTTCAGATTTTTAGGAGTTGTACAACAGTGCCCTACGGGGGTGGCAGGAAGGGTCATTCCTCTCTAGGATATATAGATTACAGTAGATCAACAGTCTGGCCTCAAGAACATTGGGGAGGGGGTGTGTTCAGTTACCAAGTTTCTTGTAGAGCGCTCGTCAAGTGGCTTAAGCATTCGAGCAAGCACTCCATTCAAAACCGTTGATAAGGAATGGCTGGCTTGGCAAGCCCGAGCTAGCTGCTTTGGTAACTTAACACTCCGGGTGTCCTGCCTTTCAGTTTCGTGTTAAGCAGCAGCAGCAGTGACTGTTTCAAAAGGCCGCCATGAAAAATGCCACGTTAGTGGCTGGAAGGGTCATGTTATTAACCCTTGTGGGGAATGAAGATTGTCGTATAGATTACACAGATTACAGGAGATCTTCACTCAGTTCCGTAAGTAAAATTTGCCTCACGGATGTCGGGATTCCACCAGATTTCTTTCAGTTTCATGTTTAGCAGCATTAGCGACTGTTTGAAAAGGTAATCAAACATGTTTGTGGTTTATAATATTTTTTACTTCTGCTCGGGGCCGTTGCTCCTCCGAAAACTTCTTGATAAGCTATTTGTAAACGTTAACACAGCGTTTGTTCAATGAGGAAAAACCCCTTGGGGAGGTGGGATATTATTAGTGTTGCCCAGTAAACTTGGACACACAATTTCACTCGGGGTTACTCAACTGGTGTGATTTTGCTGTATTGTCGCAAAATTGAAACTTTGGAATTTAAATCAGCAATTCCCAAAGTCACTGTCACACGGTGGTAACTAGACAAGGCAAAATAGACAAAAAAAATAGACAAAAGTGGCAGTGGCCTGAAACAAGGGAAGGGAGCACAATCCCTGGGTCAATACCAACCTCCCCGGCACACGCATCAGGCGTCGCTTCCCGGCACGCCAATCAGCAGGGGAAGGGGGGAAACTTTGATCTACTCACAAACACTTGTTTCTCGTACCAAACCGGCACTAATCTCCTCCGGAGATCTACCCCACTAGGGTGCCTCGTGTGCAAGCTTTTCACAAAATCATGGCCATTGTCCTCCCAGCCTCATACGTCACGCCCACTCAGCCTATGTAATTTCCACTCCCCAATCAGCGTGGCCACCACTAACTCTCACGGGACTATATTGCCTTCCGGTGCGTATTAACGTTTTTTTAGCCACCCAGTTACATTAATTAATTTTCTTTTGTAATAACATTAATATTATGTTTTTGTTATTAGAAGCAGCCTTGGGAAAATGCCACCATAAAGCTATCTTAACACAGATATACACCTCAACACCGCAACTCAGCCAAAGTACCGGTGTATGAAAAAAGACCGAAAGTCCAACAGCGGTGTAGCTGGGCTTGTTTGATACTTTAGTTGAAGAGGATAGTATGACCTGGGTGGAGATACCAGTTAGCAAATAATGTAAGTGTAATGATTTCAATTACAAAACTCCTTTAAGATAATGAGTTTTATTGAAATCAATCTTCCACGTCATCTACAAAACATAATCACATATTAGCAGGCAATCATATAAAAGTCCCCATGTAAAGCAAGCCATATAAAGATGCGTCATTTTAACCTACCAGCTTGAATTCGTCACGAAAGACAGACAGCTCCCTCACACTCAGGCCAACCCTCTTATAGGCACATTCCTTATCTCACCACTAGAGAGGGAACTGCAACGGATCTTAACCTTTATTTCATTACATTCTCCCACCAATTGAAATTCCAGCAAAGCAAGCATGAACATAATCCATACTACGGCATATAAAACCCACAGATAAACATCGTTCATCAGCAAAGAACAAAAACAATCTACCATCCCAAACGAACCTGCTTCCGACTCTCTCGTCCGGGTCGGGTATGATAGCCAACAGAACTGATCTCAGAATCAACCACGTTGGGCACTGCCGAACTAGGGGAATCTACTTCAGGTCCAGGCCCCAGCGGCTCCGCACGAATCGGGACGCCTTCAGACAACGGGGGCCTAGAAGAAGAAGAATCTGCTACCGGCCCAAGTGGAGACAGCGCAGGTGTGTTAAGCGGTTCCTGCCCGGTCACATGCCCCTCACTCATACCATGACATGGATCCTCGCCACAAGGAGCTAAATGCCGAACCGATACGGTTGCCGTGCGTCCGTCTGCCATCCGAATATGGGCATATTCCGGATTCGCCTCCAGTACGTGTACCCAATCGACTAGTGGTTCATATTTACTATTGCGGAACATCCATCTCAAAAAGGCGGGTCCGGGTTCGGATAGCCAACCTGGCAAGGATTGTCCACTCGCACTACGCCTTTGATAACAAAACATTCGATCGTGGGGAATTTCATTTGTAGCAGTACATGGGAGAGTACGTATAGTGTGTAAGGCTTCTGGTAACACTAAAACCCATTGATGAGAGCTCAAGCCCCGTGTCCTCAAAGCCATTTCCACGGCCTTCCAGACAATACCATTTAATTGTTCGACTTGTCCGTTCCCTTGTGGATGATACGGAGTGGTCCGGTTGGTGGCGATGCCTCGCTCTAGAAGGAAGGTCCTCACCTCCTGAGACATGAATGCAGCCCCCCTGTCAGAATGCATGAAAGCCTGATATCCAAACAGTAGAAACAGCTGACGCAAGCAGTGGATGACAGTAGCGGATGACATGTCAGGGCATGGAAACGCAAATGGAAATCGCGAATACTCGTCTACAACCGTGAGGATGTAGCGATGCGGGCCCGACGAAGGTAGAGGTCCCTTAAAATCGATACCCAGTCTCTCCCAAGGATGGCCGGCTTGAATCAAAGTCCCCTTTGGTGGCTTATATAAATGAGGCTTCACTTCAGCGCACACCGAACATGAACGGCACAGGCGTCTGATGTCATCTACTGAGAAAGGCAGGTTACGGCAACGGACAAAATGTGCAAGACGAGTCACACCCGGATGACATAGAGATTCGTGGATAACCCGCAGATCGTCGGACGTCATGCCCGCACAGACAGGTCTAGACAGGGCATCGGTTGCCAGATTATCGCGTCCCGGGCGATAGGTTATGTCAAAGCAATACTCTGCCAATTCTATCCGCCATCTCGATATCTTTTCATTCTTAATGCGTTGTGCATGCCGATGGTCATACATGCAGTAAATGCCACAGACTGCTGATCAGTCACGAGTTGAAACGTTTTGCCTATAAGAAAGTGATGCCATCGCCTGATCGACTTCACTATGGCATACGCCTCCTTTTCGATAGCAGAGTGTTTACGTTCACTGTCGCTCAAGGAGTGGGAGAAGAATGCCACCGGCTTCCCACCCTGGGTGAGTGTCGCATCGATCGCACAATCGGAGGCATCTGTTTCGACTAGGAAGGGTATTGTCTCGTCAATGGAGGCCACACAGGTGCCTGCTATATTTTCCTTCAGCTGCTGGAATGCGGCCTTGGCACTCATCGATAGATGGAACACCTTGCAATCTACAAGAGGACGAATCTTTTCCGAGTAGCCTTGGTCCTACCGAGAATAATGGGCAAAAACCGCTTGGCACAATGCAGAGACGCACGACCACATGGAGCCGCCATGTGGAGCAAAGGGCGCAGTTTCTCGGCATCCGGTTTTCTCTCGCCTCCGGTCACTGTGTACCCGAGAAGATCTATCGTCTGGGCCGAATATTTACATGTTTCCTCGATGAAAGTCAAATGGTACTGCTGCGCTACCCACAGTAATCTGCGCAAGTTGGCATCATGGTCTTCTTGATTGTGGCCGCCAACCGTCACATTGTCAACGTAGACAAAAATGTCTTTATATTGCTCTTGAGTAATAATGTCATCGATGGCGTGCTGAAAACAAATTACACCGTTTGTTACGCCAAAAGGGATGCGATGAAATTGATAGAGCCTTTGGCCAGATTCAACCCCAGTATTGGGCCTGTCAGATTCACGTATCGGTATCTGATTGTACGCACTTCTTAAATCCAAGGTGCTGAATATGTGGTACTTAGCCACGTCCCGTACCATATCATATCATCCATTTTGGGCAATGGATATGCGTCAAGCTGTGTGAATCTATTAATAATCTGCAAATAATCCACGACCATGCCCTTCTGATGATTAGCCGCATGCACCACATGCACCTGGGCCCTCTCGTAGCAATCATTTAGTCTTATCAGCAATGAACTGTGTGTCAGCGTGAGTGTGCCGTCTAGATCTTATGGTCTTCGGTTTACAATCGGTAGTTAAGCGAGGAAATAGAGCAGGTGGCTCGATAGCCATCTCGGCCAGACCGCAAACAGAAAGAGTGTTCTCCCCGACTCCGAATTGCATTTCCAACCGCCCATGTCTATGCAAAACATCATGTCCCAACAGCACATCGGCGCATAAATTCGGCATTATCATGAGTTTTACATCGGGATACACAACATCATTAACCACCAAGTTAACAATGCACATTCCCTTAGTGTGAATCCACAAGCCTGCAGACGCCATGTAGATTCGCCGCATAGCTGGGCCGACCGTCCATCCGTGGCGCCGAACCAGCGCTTGACAGACATAGCTCGCGCTGCTGCCTGTGTCTATCAGTGCATCGGCAGCTTTCCCCTCAACGAGCACCGGAAGCACCGTGCTTGAGAGGCTACGAGACAGGCCCGGGTTCGTGGAGCAGGCAACCCGCAAAGTGTTAGTTCCCGCAAGGGTAGTACGTCGCGTCTTCATCGAGCGACAAACCTTCGCAAAGTGTCCTTTTTTCCACAAGTATGACACAGCGCTTCCTTGGCGGGACAAAGAGCCCGTGCGTGCCGACAATTTCCGCAGAAGTAACACTTTGCATTCTCGGCAGGGGAGACAGCAGCAGTAGTACTCAGGCCTTCCTCTTCGGGTGCCGGCGGAGTGGCGATTGCTCTCGGAGCAGCCGCAGCGCCCGCAGGGGGTCGCTCAGCATTAGGAGCCATCTCCGTGTAAGCCTCAGTGGTTGCTCCTGCTGTTATGTAAGGCCGTCCGTATGCCTCTGAGCGAGTCTGAGCGAGCTGCAGGACGCAAGCTTGATCGTAAGCATCTTGGAGCGTCATAGCTATTTTCTCAAGTAATCTTAGCTATATAGCAGGTGATGAGAGGCCAGTCACAAAGGTGTCTCGCATCATATCATCAGTTATCTCAGTGGCCGTTCGAACCTGTCATGCAGTCTTTCCCGAGTCTTCTCAATTCCTGAAGATAATGTTCGAGAGGCCCCGGGGATACTGTCGCTGAGTAGCGAGCATGTGTCTCGCGTACAAAGCACTACAAGGTTTTACGTAGATTTCCCTCAAAGCTTCCACAGCGGTCTCATAAGTCTCACAATGTGAAATGTAGTCGAACACGGTGTTGGACACGTGACAGGTGAGCACAGAAGGTTTATGTGCGCCGGTCATCTCCGGCACCATGGCAATATAATTAGTCAGGGCATGAAGCCAATGTTCCCATTGGCTCGCAGCATCCATCGCCTGAGGGTCCCCGCAGAACTTCGAGTCTCAGTCGCTTGTCCATGGAATCCGAGAGAAGGAGATGATTTCAATAAAAAATGTAATGATTTCAATTACAAAACACCTTTAAGATAATGAGTTTTATTGAAATCAATCTTCCACGTCATCTACAAAACATAATCGCATATTAGCAGGCAATCATCTAAAAGTCCCTATGTAAAGCAAGACATATAAAGATGCGTCATTTAAACATACCAGCTCAAATTCGTCACAAAAGACAGACAGCTCCCTCACACTCAGGCCAACCCTCGTATAGGCACATTGCTTATCTCACCACCAGTAGAGGGAACTGCAATGAATCTTAACCTTTATTTCATTACAGTAAGTATTAAATTATTTTGAAGTACTGTAAGTCTCGAAGCTGTTTGTCACCATGGAAGTGAAGAGATTGCATGGAGGCACTGGCTTATTCTATATGTTTCGAGTCAACAATGAACCAACCATACACCGCTTCAATCCAGTACCTTTGCAGTCATGACAAAGGGATTGCAGTGTTACAATTATATTTACTATATTATTATCATTAAGGATATTATTATTATTATTACAAAAACGATACTACTGTATTAAGAAACCTGGGCTAATTTGTCCAAAGCGGACTGAAGGTGAGGCATTGAAGCCTAAGGCCTATACGTACTGTCGTTGGAAGACCCGTAACGCTTATCCTTTCGATATTTCATTATCATTTAGCAATCGGTTTGTTTGTGTTTCACACTGGAAGAATAACGTAAAGGTAGAGCTTGATGATTGTGATATATGACAGGTTTGACGATATGTTAGGCCAGAATGGCACTCAAATCAAAATGGCTGTATGCGGAGTCAGCCTTCATACGCCTTAATGACATCGCAGATGTAATCACATCACATCACTTTCGTCATGTGACCAGATCCTCAGCTCTGATTGATGTACATTTGTGAGGGACCTACATATACACACATACATACTGTCGTATCCACGGCCGATGAACACTGACCCCAGACGAATAGCGGAACGTTGTTACTCCGAGGCGTACACCCGAACTTGGCGGGATTATCTTTTCGTGCGCGTGGGAACAAAAGTCACGAGGTCCTTACCTGGGACAAGCCGCACATGGGGGGTTATCTGATCCCCACCAACACAGAGGCGACAACACCAACATAATGTAGCAAATAATGAATTTAATGAAATAATTGTGAGACGATAAAATGTCAAAATAAATGTTGAGGTAAAAAACTATAATTCCTAATTTGAGACGTCTCCACTCAGACACACGAAACAGACAAGGGAATGATCAAAGAAAATAAAAAGAAAATCCCCCCTTTTAGTTGGCACTCAGCTCTGGTCTCGATGAGCATTTGGTGGGGTTGCCTCGGACAACCGTGCAGGAAACGCACAAGATGGCACGGAGTCGCTCCCCACAACACCTCAAATGTGAGGTAACTTGTGCAGGTGGTCCGATATTGCTCTCCTCTCCGTCAAAAACGCCAAGAGCCCCACAAACCACTGCCTTATTGCTCCTCCTTACGATTGGAGTGGTCCACAAAAGCTCGCCAAAGCTCTCCTCGCGATGACGACTGCCCCGAACCACTCTTGCTCAGTGTTTTTCCACAAGTGCACACGAACCAAAAATGCAAGCCCAGAACCCAAAAGCCACTAAGCCCAGAACGAGAGAGATAGAGTTGCTGTGACCGCCCAACCCGATCGCCAGCACCAGAGAGAGATTAGGGAGGAGGGACTCACCCTCCTTTTTCCCTCGCTGATGTCACACTCGACCAATCCCCACATTCCATTACATCATCCCATCTCAACGACCAATCGATCAAAACCATTCAAAACGACCATTTTTGTGTCCCAACCCCATCCCTCTCTGTACCCACCGTACCCAGTCATACCCAGCTGCTGCTGGACTCTGTGTCCTTTCCTCCTGACAAGGTGGAAAAGTTTCTGTCAACCCTCGACTCTGATTCTGCAACTGGACCTGACGGCATCAGCCCACGGGTCCTAAAATCCTGTTCTTCCGCTCTTTCACTCCCTCTCTGTGTTCTCTTCACCCTCTCTTTTGCTCAAGGTCATCTGCCATCTGCTTGGAAATCAGCCAACATCACCGCTTTACACAAAAAGGTGCAAAAACAGATCCTAGCAACTACAGACCAATCAGCCTTCTCCCAATTATCAGCAAAGTCATGGAATCCATCATTGCTTCGGATATGAAATCTTTCCTCTTCTCCAATGGCTTGATCTCTGATCATCAATTTGGTTTCAGACCAGGTCACTCTACTCTGGACATGGTGCTTCTGCTGTCTCAACAATGGATGGAGGTCCTCAATGCCAAACAGGAAATTAGAGCTGTCCCCCTTGACATATCACGTGCCTTCGATACGGTCTGGCACCCCGCTCTGCTCACCAAACTCTCCTCCTTTGGTATCCATGGAAATCTCCACGCATGGCTGGCGGACTTCCTCTCTAGTCATAGTCAACGTGTGGCCCTGAATGGGTTTCTCTCATCTCCTCTTCCTCCTCAGGCTGGAGTTCCCCAAGGCAGTGTTCTGGGCCCTGTGCTTTTTCTGGTCTTCATCAATGATCTCTCTGACTCTCTTGAAAATCCTCTCTATCTCTTTGCTGATGATTCCACTCTCTGCCGCTGCATTCCTCATTCCTTAGATCGGCAGTCTGCAGCCTCCTCACTCTCTGCAGACCTGGACAAAACCAGAGACTGGACAAACAAGTGGCACATGTCTTTCAATCCTGACAAATCTCACACTCTTACGATGTCCCTCCGAAAAGACCGACTGGACAACCCTCCCATCCACTTTCTGAATAATCCTCTCCAAGAAATTCTGTCACACAAGCTTTTGGGTCTCACTATCTGCCATGATCTTTCCAGGGAAAACAACATTTCAAATCTGGCATCCAAAGGCAGTCGCCGACTGGGCATCCTCCGTCGTGCAAAGTCCTTCCTTGGCACACTTGAGCTCCTCACCACATACAAGGCTTTCATCCGCAGTTCAATGGAATACTGCTCTCCCCTCTGGGCTGGTGCTCCTGCCTCACACCTAGCTCATCTTCACGCTGTTGAAAGCAAAGCGTTCAGAATCATTGGAATCTCCTGCGATGAAGCTATCTCCGAGGGCCTTTCACTTACTCACCGTAGGCAGGTTGCTGGTCTTTCCGTCTTCTACCGAATCCTCTCCGGCCCAGCTCTCTCTGGGCTCTGTCCCCCAAATATTCCTACAGGTCGCACAAGATCTGCCTGCAACCCTCTTATGGTTAAACTGACAAAATCAAGACTCTCTGCTCACCTTCACTCTTTCATTCCTCTTTTCTCCTGCCTCTGGAACAAACTCCCTTACTCTGTTCAATCCCACTCCGCCCCTCCCCCCCCTTCCCACGCCTCCTCCCCCTCCCACACATCTCCCGATGTCCCTGCTCTCAAATGTTGTGTTTGTGTGCTTCCCCTTCTCTCCCCATCTTGTCTACCGCTCTCCTTTTTATATACTTTGTTTGTTTGTCTGTTTGATTTGTTTGTGTGATAAATGTTAGCTCTTTCACGAGCCTCGATTCTGTATACAAAAAAAAAATAAAAAAATAAAAAAATCACCCCCTTCAGTGCGGGGCCTCAGAGCATGCTTGATGCCAAATGACGAATCTAGGGGTGTGACGAACCTTCGAGGCAGAGTGTAGCCGTCCTTCGGGAATGTTCGGCTGGGTGGGGTTTACTTGACGGTCCGGGTTGTTTTAATGGCGGCCCTTTTAGATGAAACAAGCGTTACGCCTAGGTCCCCCATCGGTGAAGTGATGTGAGTTGACAGAGTGGAAGACGCAAGGCGGCCATCTTGGATTTTGACGTGGCGACCCAATTTTCAACGGCGTTCTTCCTTATGCCTAGATACACCCACACACCAGATTAGAAGTTAGTAGTTCGTTTATTTTTCAAGATATTTCGCTCACAAGGTTCAGACATATACAGTCACTTGAAAAAGTAAGTACACCCCATGTAAAGCTTTGACTTTTTCAACATATTTCAACATACAGCTATTTGATCTTCATTTCAACAATATTGATAGATAAAGGTGATATAATATAACAAATATCATGAAACATTTACATTTTGTAGTCCATTGTGTAATTTAAATAAACATAAATGCAAATTTCGCATGTGGAAAAAGTAAGTACACCCCGACATTTATCACGACTTCAAATACCTAAAATTCGAATCAAGTGCACCAGCTCAGGTGCATATGATTAGAACATCGTTGGAGAGGATCTTGGAGGAACCTGTCTTATTTAAACCTCAGACATTTAGTTTGGTTTGCTCTTTGTTATTGAAGTGTGCGGCGTCACCATGCCTGGATCAAAAGCGATCTCTGAGGCCTTCAGAAAGAAGGTTATAGATGCCGACGAGTCTGGGAAGGCATTTAAAAAGATCTCCAAACAATTTGAAATCAATCATTCGACTGTCCGGAAGATCATCTACAAGTGGAGAAGATTCCAAACAACTGCCAACTTGTTCAGGCCAGGCCGCCCCAGCAAGTTCAGCCCGAGAGCAGACCGCAAGATGGTGAAAAAAGTCTCGAAGAACCCCAGATTGTCATCACGGGACCTACAGGTAGCTCTTGCCACTGTTGATGTCAAAGTGCACGAGTCTACCATTAGAAAGAGGCTGCACAAATTTGATCGACATGGGAGGTGTGCCAGGAGGAAACCTTTGCTGTCAGGAAAAGAACATCAGGGCAAGACTACATTTTGCCAATGAACACCAAGGCAAAGACCAGCACTTCTGGAACAATGTGCTCTGGACAGATGAGTCAAAGGTAGAGCTATTTGGCCACAGTGCCAGAAGACATGTTTGGCGAAAACCAAAGACAACATTTGACCACAAGAACCTGATACCAACTGTAAAGCATGGTGGTGGAAATATTATGGTTTGGGGCAGCTTTTCTGCATCAGTGCCTGGGCAGCTCACCATCATATAATCCACTATGAATTCTTCATTGTACCAGAGGGTGCTTGAGGATAATTTGAGGCCATCTTTCGGAGAGTTGAAGCTCATCCGAAGGTGGACCTTGCAACATGACAATGACCCTAAACATACAAGTAAATCCACCAAGGAATGGCTGAAAAGAAAGAAATGGAGGGTTCTGGAATGGCCAAGTCAAAGCCCGGATCTAAATCCCATCAAGATGTTGTGGGGGGATTTGAAACGAGCTGTGCATGCAAGAAACCCCTCAAACATCGCACAGCTGAAACAATTCTGCATGGAGGAGGGGGCAAAAATTTCTCCCAGTCGATGTCAGAGACTGGTAGACAGTTATAAGAAACGCCTACTTGAGGTTGTTTCTGCCAAAGGGGGCAATACCACCTATTAGAGCCAAGGGTGTACTTACTTTTTACATATGCGAAATTTGCATTTATGTTTATTTAAATTATACAATGGACTACAAAATGTAAATGTTTCATGATATTTGTTATATTATATCACCTTTATCTATCAATATTGTTGAAATGAAGATCAAATAGCTGTATGTTGAAATATGTTGAAAAAGTCAAAACTTTACATGTAGTCAGGTTCACCATGTAATTTCGTTGTAATTTTTGGGGGATTTGGAAAACTATATATTTTTGGAAACTATATTGTATAGTCAGTCAGAAAACCAATGTTGCTATTTGCACAGACTCCTGTATGGCGGCCATCTTGGATTTTTCAATCTGGCCGCCGTAAACTTGATGTTTCTCAATATCTCAGCTTCTAAACAACATAAAGCTTTGATTCTAACGGCTAAACATACATTTTCAAGGGCCCCGAATCCAATGGTAACAAGTTCGATAAGCTAGACATGACCATAGAGCTCCTATGTGGCGGCCATCTTGGATTTTTCAAACTGGCCACCGTAAAACTGATGTAACTCACCTTCTAAAGAGCACAGAGCTTTGATTCATCATTGAGTAAAGTCATCATCATCCTCATCATCGCTTTCGTTCATCACATCTTGAGAGTCCTCATCATTTTGGCACTGGATGTCACACTGACAAAGGTCTGTACAAGCCAAGTTGTTTGTTCTGCAGGAACATCTAGATGAAGAACAGTCTGTTTTGCACTGACATCTAACCATTTGAATGATGGCCTTGGGGGCTGGAGGCTCCTCTGTTGTGGTTGGTTTCACTTGTCCATCCGTGTCTTTGTAAAAGCCGTTTTGCAGGGGATTCAGCTGAGGAACCTGTTGAGCAATGCTTGCCTGACCTCACACTCTGGCTTGGATATGGACTCTAAGGATGTGCTGCTTGAGAGCTCCAAGAGTAGGAGGAAGCCTGTCACTTTCTGCCATGTGTTTGCAAAAGAGATACCATCGTAGTTCGGGGATGCTGTCGATGTGGATGCCATTTGGAGAGTAAGCAGCGCATACAAAGTTAGCTAGTGTGGACAACATGTCCTCCGTCACTTCAGTTGCATCTGAAAGCATTCGCACGGTGTCTATGACATCTTCACTTGCTTTGAGGTAGACATGCAGCCAGGTTGCTTTGCCTATTCGAGAGAACCTCCCAGTGTTGTCTGCCCCTGTGAAAGCATGAAAGGCTGGCAACGCCGTTGCTCTTTCGACCCCTAGAGCTGTCCACAGTGGCTCTATTTGAAGTATTCCAGAGGCCATGGAAATGGATGTATTCCTCAGCAGTAGGTCATAGTTTGCTATGACTAGTACCAGGACATCAGTGTCGGGAGAGAGGAACACCAACTGCGCATCATGTGGGTTTCGCTGGGATGCCAGCACGGCCTGGTGGATCAACAGGGTGTCAGCTTCTTCATGGTTGTTGTCCTCGAAGAGCAGGTCACTGTTGCTCCTAGTACGCCCTGAAGCAGACGTGATGATCAACTTGGATGAGTGACTGTTGTATTCTAGAGTTTTCGCTGCCAGATAGTCAGTCAGATCAGCCTTTGTTTTGTCATGAGAAAGGAATCTGCTCATTGGGATGTGTTTGATGTTGGTGTCATCTCTGACTTGATACTGTACTGCGTCCTTTCCTTGCCTTCTTTTAGCCCTGGTAGCACTCTTCAGAGAATCGTTTTTGTACGTGTCAAAGACCAGTATGATCTCATCACAATCTTTTGTTGGAGACATGAGTCTGTCATTGAAGCATTCACCCAGATCGTTGACTTTCACTACAGTGGCTGGTTTCTTTGTCAGCTTATGCACAAGTACCATCCCATCCACCAGTGCAATCTTCCGACTTGTAGGTTTACTAGATGTGGATGCCATAGTTCTTGTGTCCATTGGATCTTCTTGTAGAACACTTGCAGCTGGTGTCTGCTGCTGATCTTCGGGGTGAATTTCTGCTCTTGCTAACTTGTCGAGGAGATGAATTAACTTCGACTTGTCAGTGCATGGAAGAATTGTCCCATCTGGAGCGAACAGTGCTCTTGGTGTCACAGTGAACTCGAGATAAGCTTGGTTTTGTGTTTTGACATCTATCAGGTTGATCATCTCAATCAGACTTGCCCGTTGCAGCAATAGTTCTTTGTCTGCGCTGCTTCTGTTTGCGCTAGGTCTGTCTCGTACTACATGGAACACATGTCTTCTCCAACAAGATTTGTGGTACCGAAGGTCAATTGCGTGTGCATCACCTGGTGAGATACATGTGTTGAATCGTGTTTTCAATAATGCATCTTGGGACTTCTCTACAGCCTCTCTAAGCTCTTGACCAGCATTTTCAGTCCTAACCTGGTAGAGTAGTTGGCCATCATCTTTTTGGCAGAAGAAACACTGCTCTTTATCCAGTGGCACTGTACACGAGCGTGTGAACGGGGATGTTGCATCAGATGTTGATGAGCCTGGCTCGTCCATTTCTGTGCTTCCTCTCTTCTGTCCACGTTTTTTTGCAGTATAGTGTCCAGTTGTTACTGCATGCGCATGGCGGTCTCTGGCATGTTGTATCTCGCTCTTGTTAGTTGCACTGGAGTAACAAGTGCGATGCAAAACTGCCTTCTCTGTAGAGAGTGTTTCTTTTGTGCTGTTTTGGAGTCGTTTATGGACTTGAACGTAGATGCCATCATGCAAACTGGCCCTTTCTTCTATTGTCTTCAATAAATGTTGGTAGGAATCTATTCTGGGGTTTAACACCAAGGATCCTTTCTTGACATCATCAGCCTTGCATAAAATGCACTGCTTACAGTTCGTGGACTCCTGGGCTTGCCCCGCCCCTTCACCATCTTGTTGCATCTCACTCATAATGTGACATGTAGAACCTGCAAAGACAGCAAAGCAAAGGGAACCGTCACCGATATATACAACCACCACAACAGACATATTGATGTATAATAGGCTACAAATACACTACCACCATCACCACAATATCAGGTATATTGCTCAGTATATAAATAATACAAAAACACACGCTGTAAACTAATTATTTTCCTCAGCTGTACCCTGGGGATCAAACTTATTACTTTAGTAGCTTGTCCACCCGTAAACAGATTTTAAGTTCTCATGAACATTAGGAGTATCTGTGTGTTATTTGGCAGTGTGCCACAAAGGCCCACAAAGGGCAAAACACTCGCAGTAGAATAGTATTTCTCATTACAGTCAACACAGTCAGGTTCAGCATGTCCAGATTTTAGATTTCGGTGGATTGTTTTTGGGATTTAGAAAAATCAAAGCTCCGTCTTATTTAGAAGATGAGATCCTGAGAAACATCAATTTTACGGCGGGCAGTTTGAAAAATCCAAGATGGCCGCCACATAGGAGCTCTATGGTCATGTCTAGCTTATCGAACTTGTTACCATTGGATTCGGGGCCCTTGAAAATGTATGTTTAGCTGTTAGAATCAAAGCTTTATGTTGTTTAGAAGCTGAGATATTGAGAAACATCAATTTTATGGCGGCCAGTTTGAAAAATCCAAGATGGCCGCCACATAGGAGCTCTACGGTCATGTCTAGCTTATCGAACTTGTTACCATTGGATTCGGGGCCCTTGAAAATGTATGTTTAGCCGTTAGAATCAAAGCTCTATGTTATTTAGAAGCTGAGATATTGAGAAAAATTAGTTATACGGCGGCAATTTTGAAAATCCAAGATGGCCGCCATACAGGAGTCTGTGCAAATAGCAACATTGGTTTTCTGACTGACTATACAATATAGTTTCCAAAAATGTATAGTTTTCCAAATCCCCCAAAAAATCCAACGAAACTTTAAATCTGGACATACTGAACCTGACTAATGGGGTGTACTTACTTTTTCACGTGACTGTATATGGTGGTGGCCATCTTGGATTTTGACGTGGCGAACGAATTTTCAATGGCGTTCTTCCTTACGCCTAGATACACCCACACACCAGATTAGAAGTTGGTACTTCTTTTATTTTTCAAGATTATCCGCTTACAAGGGCAGACATACATGGCGGTGGCCATCTTGGATTTTGACGTGGCGAGCCAATTTTCAATAGCGTTCTTCCTTATGCCTAGATACACCCACACACCAGATTAGAAGTTGGTACTTCGCTTATTTTTCAAGATATTATGCTCACAAGGTTCAGACATATATGGCGTCAGACATACATGGCGGCGGCCATCTTGGATTTTGACGTGGGTTGCACCCACACACCAAATAAGAATTCGATACTTCGCTTACGCACGCATTCATGGACACACGCACGCACGTTCGCACGCATGGACGCATGGACGGAGGGGAAAACCATAGTCCCCCTTTCGCTCTGCGGTGCGACAGGGGACAATAAAAACGTAAGGAAAATCACAAGGGGGAAATTACACACTGTGGATTATCCTTAAGCCCTACCTAATTAGCATAGCTCCACCCCTGAAATGGAGACACAAATACAAACTTATGCTCTACAGATTCCCTCATTAGTACATCGAGGTACTTCTTCTTCGTGTCACACGGTCCATGCTAAACTATACTTTCCTATCTCCACTACGGTATTTCATCCCTACCCCAACAATCGTAACAATGCATACATACATGTACATACAGTTGTGGCCAAAAATATTGGCACCCTTGCACTTTTTTCAAATAATGCACCATTTCTTCCAGAAAATTGATGAAAAAATAAATTGGTATCCACATATGTATTTCTTTTGTTAGCAGTGGAACAAAACAAAAAAAAGCAAAAAAATTTTCCTAAATCTTAGCTTATTCCACACAGAAATCCTAAAATGGCCTGGACAAAATTATTGGCACCTTTTAGAAGCTGTGAGTAATAATTAGATTTCAAGCAGGTGATTCTCATTTACTTTGGAATTGAACATTGGAGTTGCAGGTGCCTGCAATATAAAAATCACTCATTCAACCAATTTGAAGAGAGAAAAGGAGTCATTCTGCTGTTTTATGTCACAGTGTGTACCGCAATGAGCATGGAGAAAAGAAAGAAAACCAGAGAATTGTCTGAGAAGGTCAGACACAAGATTGTAGCCAAGCATGGACAATCTCAAGGCTACAAGCCCATCTACAGAGACCTTGATGTTCCTGTGTCCACAGTACGCAAGACACACAAGAACAAGCCAAAATCCTTCTGGGAGAATATCCTGTGGACAGATGAGACCACATTAGAGCTTTTTGGCAAAGCACATCATCTCTATGTATGCAGAAAACAAAATGAAGCCTTCAAGGAAAAGAACACCTTCCCTGCAGTCAAACATGGAGGAGGTTCAGTGATGTTTTGGGGTTGCTGTTCTGCCTCGGGTACTGGGTGCCTTGAATGTGTGCATGGCATCATGAAATCAAGAGATTACCAAGGCATTTTGGAGCGCAATGTTCAACCCACTGTCAGAAAGCTGGGTCTCCACCAAAGGTCATGGGTCTTGCAGCAGGACAATGACCCCAAACACACTTCAAAAAGCACCCAAGAATGGTTCAGGACAAAACGCTGGACTATTCTGAAGTGGCCAGGAATGAGTCCAGATCTAAATCCCGTTGAACACCTGTGGGGAGATCTGAAAACAGCAGTTGGGAGAAGACACCCTTCAAATCTGGGGGAACTGGAGCAGTTTGCACAAGAAGAGTGGGCCAAACTGCCAGTAGAGAGGAGAAGCTCATTCATGGCTATAGGAAGCGCTTGACTGCAGTTATTTTGTCCAAAGGCCGTGCTCCCAAATATTAAGTTTCTGGTGTCAATAATTTTGTCAATGCCATTTCTTTTTATTTTATGATTTAAAAGGATATATTAAGTTCTGAATCATAAACAAAGGTTCTGTAATATTTACAGTGAAATAAAGAATTGTGGAGACCAAATACTTTTGTCAATTTCAACTTATTTTTCGAGAAAATTGTGAGTTATTTGAAAAAAGTGAAAGGGTGCCAATATTTTTGGCCACGACTGTACATATATACACACACTGTTCTAGACGGCTTTGCCCTAGAGATTTAATTGAAGGGAGAACAGAGAAAATGCAAGCCTGCGAGTTCAACAAACTTGCCACATGGTAAAGGCTGAACTAGGCCTTGAGTGCCTGTGCACTCTGCATAAGCAAAAACAGGAACAGTGTGCAGGACTGAAATAGAGACACTAAATAGAAGTCAAAGCAGCAAACAAATGGGCATTCCTGACTTTTTTCATCAGGCCCCTAGCTGACTTCAATGTCGATGACCTTGCGTAAATGATGGCTCAGGGTGTTATGGCTTGCTCGGAGTTGCATCCCACATCCATTGCCAAGACAAAGTAGACTGAACCCTGTGCACAAGTATATATAAAAAACTAAATAATACAGGGGGAAATGAAACAACCTCATTGGGATTAACTTGGTTTCCATTCATGTATGTATGTATGTATGTATGTACGTATGCATTCATTTATTTATTTATAATATTATTTTTAACTCAAATTATTTCGCTTGTCACCCCTTTTCCTCCATCCATGAACCCTTGCAATAATTTTTTGTCAGTTTCATTGAGAAACATATTTTCGCCTCGTATGACAATCCCACCCGAGAATGATTTGGCTGCCTCGTAGACAACTGCATCTTGTAGCAGACATCTGTTTTTTATACAATGTCGAGGCTCATGGAGTAGGTCAGCTGGAACATGTGATGGATCAGGATGTAACAGCATAAAAGGACAGTAAATAGAGAGAGAGAGAGAGAGAGAGAGAGAGAGAGAGAGAAAGAGAAAGAGAGAGGGAGAGAGAGAGAGAGAGAGAGAGGCTTTTGAAGCTCCTTTATTATAAAGATAAGAACACCACACAAGTCATGCAAATTGTAAAATCACTACAATTCCAAACATGTGCAGCCGAACAACAACAACAAAAACACCAAACACTAAAATAAAAAATTTAAAAAACCATTGTCAAGTTTACAACCCCCCCCCCCCCCCCCCCCCCTTTACACACCATTTTTCCACAAAGGTTTGTAAATCACCTTGCCATGACCAGACCTTAAACACAATTACCACATCACATAAAATATCAGCATTTGCCAGGAGCTTTGCTTTTCTTGTTTTGTAGATTGCTAGTTTTCCAATAGAAATTAAGAAATTAACAAGAGCAGTCTCAGAGCGTTTTTTGTAACTAAGTGGTGTTCCAAAGATAAAAATGTGTAGAAAAAGAAAAGTTCATACGATTTTAAAAAGTTGATAAAAAAAACAAAGAAGGGAGATAGTCTTGCACAATCTACGTAAGCATGGAAAAGGTCTTCAGAAATCATACAAAAAGGGGCATTCCACTGAATTATCCTCATTAAAACGATGTAATAAAACATTGGAGGGCAACACCATATGGGCGAGTCTCCAAGCAATATCACCAGTCCTTTTAACAATCGGTGAAACATACATTGCAGACCATTGCGGATGGGAGGGAGACCCAGAAGGCAGTTTCTCTTTCCATCGAGCCGCAAAAGAAAGAGGCTGTAACGAGGGAAACCGGACTGAAATACACAAACGATACAGTCTCTTTTTATCCTTGCTGGAAAGTGGCGATGAGGATAACAAGATAGATGTTGTGGCGCTATCAGCCGGCAGGCTAGAGCTAGCACAGATCTGTGGTGGTGTATGGTGGTCACCAATGTTGGTGGTTGAGCTCAGGCCCAAGTGCCTAAAAACACACAGGATTTCCTGTAGGACCTTGGCTACGCTCCTCAAATATCTGATGCCAGTTCTTACTTGAAGATGTCCTGCAGAGAACCAACTATTCCTGTTACAGTCATGAAGGTCCCGAGTCGTTTTCACGCCAGCACTCAAAAAACGTTGCACAAAAGCACGGGAGTGATGAATAGCAGGAAAGAGGGCATTGTAGAAAAGGGGTTCCCGGAGGAACCTTTCACTGTTGTATGTCTCCATTTGGCGAGTTATTGAAATGGACCGCCAGACGTTCAAGACATCTTGGTAAAAGTCAGGGAGCAGCGAGGCATCGACATGTTGCAGCTCCATGAAAAAGAGTTCACAATTGTAGCCTAGCATGGCGACTTGTTTTAATATACAGTTTGCAGTAGATTTCCAGGGCAAGGCCTCCAGAAATATAAAACGACGAGCTGTAGAGACTCGGAAGGCCATCACCCGACAAAGAATGTCCACAAGCCCATGATCCCCTTCTGCCAGTGGGAGGCAAATAGTCTCTGGCTTTAGCCAGTGTTTGCCATCCCAAAAGAAGTCAAGTAAACATTTTTGGATTGACGACACCAACGTTACAGGTGGCTGCAAGGCAATCATTTTATGCCATAAGATAGGGGCCACCAGGTTGTTAATGACCAGGGCACGACCTCGGAAGGACAAGGTCGACAAAATTCCTCTCCATCTGTTTAATTTGTTGCTGATTTTGTGGAGCAAACCATCCCAATTCCTTTTGACAAAACCTGGGGTTCCAAGATAAACACCGAGGTATTTCACACCTTCTTTTCCCCCATTTCATATTCATAGGGAGAATTGGAAGGGCAGAAGGTGGCGTACCGCCGACCCAAACTGCTTTGCATTTCGACCAAATAATTTGCGTTGTACATGCTTGAGAGTATACCCGTAGACACTCAAATAGCAGGGCAATGTCATTAATGCTGCGAACAGCAACACATACATCATCAGCATAGGCCGAAATGATAACGGGTTTTTCTGATGGAGTCACTGAAAATCCCACAAGAGAAGATCGTAAACGAATCAAAAGGGGCTCAATGCAAAGAGAGTACAAGATTCCAGATAAGGGACAACATTGCCGAATTCCCCTCCCAATCCGCAGAGACCATCATTGATTTCGATCAAGCTAAAAATGTGATTATACAATAAGGATACAAAAGAAATAAAAGATGCCCCAAAACCAAATTGCTTTAAAATGTGAAACAAATACTCATGATTAACAGAGTCAAAAGCCTTTTCTTGGTCAATAAAAAAGAGACCGGTATGTTGTTGTTGAAATGCACACACATCCCACAGGTCTCGTACCAAAAAAATGTTATCGTGCAGAGATCTGTGCATAACACAGTACGATTGATCCTGATGTATAACTGTGCTTAGAACAGTCTTTACACGGTTAGCTAGCGCTTTGGCAAAAATCTTGTAATCTGTGCAGAGAAGAGAGATTGGACGCCAGTTCTGTATCAATTGCAGATCGTTTTTCTTAGGGATAAGGCAAACAACTGCACGCCGACAACTAAGGGGTAACAATCCCTCACGCAGACTGTATAAAAACACTGAGTGCAAAGCAGGACCAAGCATGTCCCAAAAAGTTTTATAAAATTCAGCTGGTAGCCCATCAAAACCAGGAGCCTTATGATCAGCAAGGCCATCTAGCGCAGTTTTAAGTTCACTGAGAATAATGTTCTCATCCAAGACATGCCGCTGATGCTCATCTATCTGTGATAAATTGGTCGTAATATTCTGCATTGCAGGCACATCATAAGGCTTTTTTTTTTTTTTTTGTATACAGAATCGAGGCTCGTGAAAGAGCTAACATGTATCACAAAAAGAAATCAAAGAGACAAACAAACAAAGTATATAAAAAGGGGAGCGGTAGACAAGATGGGGAGAGAAGGGGAAGCACATAAACACAACATTTGAGAGCAGGGACATCGGGAATGTGTGGGAGGGAGAGGGATTGGGGGAAGGCGGCATGGGAAGGGGGGGGGGGGGTGGGAGAAGTATAAGCACAGTACACCAAGGACTTCCAGGAAAGCGGTTGGTATTTCAAAAAAGTGGATTTTGGGTGAAATTAGGGGGGGTAGAAAATATCAAGGTTTTGGATGGGGGAAGATAGATGGTGGTGAACAGCTGTTTTAAATACCTGGAGGGAGGAGTGGGATTGAAGAAAGTGAGGGAGTTTGTTCCAGAGGCGGGAGAAAAGAGGAATGAAGGAGTGAAGGTGAGCAGAGAGTCTTGATTTTGGCAGTTTAACCATAAGAGGGTTGCAGGCAGATCTTGTGCGACCTGAAGGAATATTTGGGGGACAGAGCCCAGAGAGAGCTGGAGGAGCAAGGCCGGAGAGGAGTTGGTAGAAGACAGAAAGACCACCAACCTGCCTGCGGTGAGTAAGTGAAAGGCCCTCGGAGGTAGCTTCATCGTGGGAGATTCCAATGATTCTGAACACTTTGGTTTCAACAGCGTGAAGACGAGCTAGGTGTGAGGCAGGAGCACCAGCCCAGAGGGAGGAACAGTATTCCACTGATATGCGGATGAAAGCCTTATATGTGGTGAGGAGCTCAGGTGTGCCAAGGAAGGACTTCGCACGATGGAGGATGCCCAGTCGGCGACTGGCTTTGGAGGACAGATTTGAAATGTGGTTTTCCCAGGAAAGATCATGGCAGATAGTGAGACCCAAAAGCTTGAGTGACAGAACTTCTTGGAGAGGATTATTCAGAAAGTGGATGGGAGGGTTGTCCAGTCGGTCTTTTCGGAGAAACATCGTAAGAGTGTGAGATTTGTCCGGATTGAAAGACATGTTCCACTTGTTTGCCCAGTCTGTGATTTTGTCCAGGTCTGCAGAGAGTGAGGAGGCTGCAGACTGCCGATCTGAGGGATGAGGAATGGAGCGGCAGAGAGTGGAGTCATCAGCAAAGAGATAGAGAGGATTTTCAAGAGAGTCGGAGAGATCATTGATGAAGACCAGAAAAAGCACAGGGCCCAGAACACTGCTTTGGGGAACTCCAGCCTGAACAGGAAGAGGAGATGAGAGAAACCCATTCAGGGCCACACGTTGACTACGACTAGAGAGGAAGTCCACCAGCCATGCGTGGAGATTTCCATGGATACCAAAGGAGGAGAGTTTGGTGAGCAGAGCGGGGTGCCAGACCGTATCGAAGGCACGTGATATGTCAAGGGAGACAGCTCTAATTTCCTGTTTGGCATTGAGGACCTCCGTCCATTGTTGAGACAGCAGAAGCAGCATGTCCAGAGCAGAGTGACCAGGTCTGAAACCAAATTGATGATCAGAGATCAAGCAATTGGAGAAGAGGAAAGATTTCATATCTGAAGCAATGATGGATTCCATGACTTTGTTGATAATCGGAAGAAGGCTGATTGGTCTGTAGTTGCTAGGATCTGTTTTTGCACCTTTTTTGTGTGGAGCGGTGATGTTGGCTGATTTCCAAGCAGATGGCAGATTACCTTGAGCAAAAGAGAGGGTGAAGAGAACAGAGAGAGGGAGTGAAAGAGCAGAAGCACAGGATTTTAGGACCCGTGGGCTGATGCCGTCAGGTCCAGTTGCAGAATCAGAGTCGAGGGTTGACAGAAACTTATCCACCTTGTCAGGAGGAAAGGACACGGAGTCCAGGAGCAGCTGGGTACGACTGGGTATGGTGGGTACAAAGAGGGATGGGTTTGGGACACAAGATTTAGAGGCAAACACAGAGTTGAGGCATTCAGCTTTTTCATGTGTGGAGTCAGCTGTGTAGCCATTTGAGGTGAGGGAGGGGATGGAGGGGGAACAAACACCAGAAACAGATTTGACCAGATGCCACCAGGATTTTGAAGAGGGAGACAGACAGGAGAGTTCGGTCTTGAGAATGGAGAGATATTGTTTCCTGGCTCTCCAGAGGGTGGAGACACACTTGTTTCGGGCTTTGTGAAAGGAAATGAGATTTCCTTCCATTGGATTAGCTTTCCAGGAGAAGAAGGCAAGTTGTTTCTGGGCAACAGCCTCACCATAAGATTCCATGTACCATGGATGGGAGGAAGGGTATGACAACTGAAGACAAGATGGGATAAATCTGTGCATGAGAGAGAGCAATTTACTTTGGAAGAATTCCCAGGATGAGTCGATGTCAGAGGCGGTAGAGATGGGAGACCAGTCCAGATGATTGATGGCTGCTTGAAGACCGTGCCAGTTGGCCTGAGTGAAATGCCAGACTCGTCGACGCTGAGGAGGCTCCCTGAGAATGGTCAGAGAGATGTCCACTTTAACAAGCACATGATCAGATGAGCCGATTGGAGCAGAAGAAGAGCAGCAGACATTTTCAGGGAAGTTAGTCACAACCAAGTCCAGAAGAGAAGATGCTCCGTTGACTGAGATCCGGGTCGGGAAATTGACAGATTGTGTCAGTCCCAGTGAGACGCAGAGGTCCTTTGCTGAGGAGCCATGGCTGATGAGAGAGATACCCATACCTAGCCAACTGGCATGGTGACAATTGAAATCACCACATATGAGGAAGAGAGAGTTTGGATGAGTAGATAGAAGTTGGTCCATATTATCAGACAGCGAGATGTAGATGCTGTCATCACTGTTTGGTGGACGGTACAACACACATATGAACAAGAGGTGGGAGTGAAGGGGAAGCCGTAGCCAGAGGTATTCCTGGGGGTGAGGTGGAGAGAGGGCAATGCAGGGCGAGTGAGAAAGAGAGTTTTTGATAAAGATAGCAACCCCACCTCCAGGACGAGGCTCAGGTCTATCATACCGGAGGATGGAGTAACCTGGGAGAGATACTAAGGAATCAGAGACATCATGAAGGAGGAAAGTTTCTGTTAAGCAGATCACGTCTGGTTTGTCAGAAGCAACCTGTATGGAGAGAACAGTTAAGTTTGAACGAAGGCCTCGGATGTTTGAGGTCCATACCGTTAATGAAGAGGAAGGGGGAGCATCGGATACAGAACAGGGGGGGGGGGGGGGTAGGGTAAGATGTGGAAGAGGAGGAAGAGGTAGTGTTAAGGATTCGTCACTTCCGTTGTGGTGGTTTTCATCCACTTGAAACATTTCTGGTTCCATGTATTATTTATTATTGTTGTTTGAGGAAAATAGCAATTATTATTGTCAAAAGGGTAAAAAGGGTAATGTTTTAAATGAAACAGGAACTGGACGGCGACGAAGAGGAAGAGGAAAGAAAAAGGGCGGAGCGACGGAGTCGGACAAGAAAGCCGAGTTGCTCCGGGTTCTGAAGCAAACGTTGGCGAGCCAGAGTCACGATCGATCTTTCGGGTTTCCGGGAAAAGGATTCCTACGACAGAGTTGTCATCGCTGTGACCGGTCAACCTGCGTGTCAGGTTTTGCGATCGATTCAGGAGAGAATCATCGTCGGGCCGTTACGTCTCAAGAGCGGGTCGTCGGCCATTTTGACTCTCACAGGACTTGTGCTTCGCTCACGGTTTCGTCTCTTTTCGACCATTTTCACCACCTGCAGACGGCGATATGGGGCGTGTGTGTGACATGGCTTTTTGAAGGTTACTTCGTCCATACCCGAGGGTGTGATCTCTCAGTCGCCTGTAGGGCGCCTTTGTGCATCTTCGGCTGTGTGACTGTCTTTGCCATCCGCCCGGGATTCTGGTCTCGATTGGACCTCGTTCTGGCGATCGCTGGAGCGAATCAATTTCGTCTCGAAGCTGGGAATAAGAGACATTGGGGAATGTTCGTGTTTCACTTACTTGGAGCACAGTGAGTTAAATATTACAAAACTGATGGTACCATCATCGGACATATTGATTGTACTTTTGAATACTATTATTGTTGTACTGTTATTCTTGTGTGATCTTAATACAATATTTGTTTGTGAGTAACAATTCGTGTGGCTTCTCCTTTAATCTTTGACACACAGAATAACACATTTTTCTGCCGTGACTCCTCTCGGGGCTCAGAGGTACCAGGGGGTCGGGGAGGAGCACGTAACATAAATTGGGGGCTCGTCCAATTGTCTCGGGGGCTCGAAATTGGGTCTTCATCTGGGATTAAATTCCCTGATAACATTTGTCCGGGATAGAATTCCCTAACATTCCCAGAATTCCCAAATTTAGAATTTTCTAACATTCCCAAATTTTTCAAAAAATTTGGAAATTTTTGTGTGAAGGTTAACAGGTGCTAACTAATAGTCACCATGGTGTTTGACGCAGAAAAGTTTGCGGCGTCCCCTAATGAGGCACAGTTCCTAGCGTTAAAAAGATCAGAACTCTTGAGATTGGCCAAACATTGTAACTTGGAGGTCCGAGCTCATATGAAGAAAGCAGAGATGCAGACATTGGTGGTAGAATCTCTGGTGGGACAGGGAACATGGACAGAGGTAGCCTTGGATTGGTTACCCAAGGAAAAAGAAAATGTGGAGCTCCGGAAAATGGAGATGCAACTGCAGAGCCAGGAAAGGTTAAAAGCAGAGGAAAGGAGAGCTGAAAAAGAACTCGAGGAGAGAAGAGCAGAGGAAAGGAGAGCTGAAAAGGAACTCGAGGAAAGAAGAGCAGAAGAAAGGAGAGCTGAATAAGAAAGAAGAGCAGAGGAAAGGAGAGCTGAAAGGGAGTTAAAGGAACGTGACATGGAGTATCAGAAGGAACTTAAACTCAATGAGCTGGAATTAATGGGAGAACGGAGAGAAGACGGAGGAAGGCATGTGAGGCTGGTTCCACCCTTCACTGAAAAGGAGGTAGCCAAGTTTTTTTTACACTTTGAGAAAGTGGCTAAAATGGCCTGTGGGGTCCTGGACTATGTTAGTGCAAAGTGTTCTGGTGGGTAAAGCTCAAGATATCTATCGGCTTTACCGATTGACCAATGTGCAGATTATGAGATAGTGAAGAAAACCATTCTCAAAGCCTATGAATTGGTCCCTGAAGCTTACCGGCAAAAATTCAGGAATGCCAGGAAGAGGGAGAGTTAGACGCATGTGGAGTTTGCCAGAATGAAGGAAACCATGTTTGATCGGGGGTGTGACTCGAAGGGGATTGGGAAAGACTTCAACCTGTTGCGACAATTGATCTTGGTGGAGGAATTCAAACAGTGTGTCCACGCGGACATTAAAGTACATCTGGATGAAAAGCAAATACCAGATTTGTATGAGGCAGCCACCGTGGCAGATGACTAGGCCTTGACACACAGGATGGGGTTCCACAAACCTAACTTCCCGCCTAGAGTTCGCCAGGGGAGTTATGGTACATCCGGTGTGGAGAACGAAGATTCATGGGGGCGGCCTAGAGATGACTATGAGGACAAATCTGATACCGTGACTTTTAGGGATCAGAAGACTGCAGTTCCAAGACAGACTTATCTTCCAGGGGGCCCAAGGCAGACCTCGAGTTTTTCCTCCGGGCCTACTTGCGCTTTTCACAAGAAACCTGGACATTTGATGTCCCAATGTTATGCCCTGGAAAGGAAAAATCGGGAGCGGAGTCAGACTAGTATAACTCCGAATGCATTGGCAAATGCGAGAAATCGTCCTTGGAGGACAGTGCCTTGTGAAGGTTCCCATGCCAAAGTTACGGCATCACAGAACGACCTTGTTCAAGAGGGTTACAAACCTTTTATTTCAGAGGGGTTTGTGTCACAGGATGGAGACTTGAATAACCAGAGACCTGTTGGGGTATTGAGGGACACAGGAACACATCAATTTTTAATGCTGGAAGGCGTTTTGCCATTGTCAGAGAAGACGGCAACTGGTGTTAGTGTTCTTTTACAGGGGGTTGGTGGCTGTGTTAAAGCCCCACTTCATGTCATCCATTTGAAGTCTGATTTGGTGTCAGGACCGGTCACCATAGGGTTACAAGCCACGCTACCTGTAGAGGGAATATCTTTTGTTGTCGGGAATGATTTGGCCGGTGGTCAAGTTTCTGGTAACCTGATGTTTATTGAAAAGCCTAACATGAAAAATAACACTGCACAGTTAGAGCAGAAGATACCGGGTATCTTTCCATCCTGTGCCGCGACTCGTGCTATGGGTAGGAAGCACTCGGAAGAGAAGAGGAAGGTACTGACATCACGCTTTGCACAGAGACGTCTTGTCAAGTACCCTGAAACTAAGTGTCAGCACACACGAGTCATGAATGGAGGCAATGTTGGCAAGCTCTTTGTAGGTGGACTGAACTTCAAAACAAGGGAAGATGTTCTGGACTTTGTCTTTGGCAAATACGGACCGCTCTTGGAAGTGCGGCTGATAAAGGACAGGGAGACGCAAAAGTCAAGAGGGTTTGGCTTTGTCACGTTTGAAAACACAAAGGATGCCAAAGATGCAGAAAAGGATTTGAAGGGCAAGGATTTGGATGGTCGGACAATAGCAGTAGAGAAGGCAGGCCATGGGCGTCGAGGGGGCTACAGAGGAGGAAAACGTAGAGGTAGTTTCAGGTGTGGCTATGGCTCCCGGAGTGGACCGGTAGTCGTTGTGGTGGTGGCTGCAGTCGAGATTACTATGGAGGCTCCCAGAGTTACGGCAGCTCCCGAAGGGATGATTATCAGGATAGTGGCCGAGAAGGAGACCGCTATTCACGTGACTACAGCGACAAGCGCTCCAACCGTGATTATTATGAAAGTTAGGAAGAGTTTGAAGCACTGAATGCTGCGGAGCAGCCGAGCTAAGATTCCTAGACGGATTAACCATGAACTCCACGTTCCTAAAGGCGTCCATGTAGTGAATACTTCCAGGCCTCCCCACCCAACCACCATGAAACCTGGCTCTCAGCTCGGCCTCCCTAAAAAGTGCTATAGATTTGCTTGACTATGTGGATTTTTGATGACAACCCCTTGACCTTCATTCAAAAAAAATGAAAAATAAAAATCAGAGGTTGATGACATGGAGTTTGGGCTTTGCAGGAGTTCAACTTGGAAATTGAGCATGTAATGGGCAAGGACAATGTCGTTGCTGATGCTTTGTCCAGAGTGAACTAACTTTGGAAATCTCTGTAGGTTGTTTGAAGTTTTGTTGCTTTATTTTTGGGAAATATTGATTATCGTTGCTCACGGGAATTGATGATTTGGGGTGTGAGTTTACTTTTGTTTGTTGGGAGAGTTTTGCCTACAAAGAAAGTCTTCACTAGTGTTACATATTTATGGGAATGTATGTGAAGTACCATTCAGGTTGCTTATCCGTGTGTATTATATTAAGGGTTGTTGTGATGGGAGGGTCAGGAGCCCTTCGGAACCAGTGGCCGGAAACGGAAGTGGCCGGAAACGGAAGAAGAAAAGACACGAGGAGAAAAAGGACGGGGATTCTTCTTCCTCGCCCCGCGACGACGAGAAGGTGGAATCGACCTTGCGCTGCGCGGAACAAAGAGGCGTTCCGAAACCCGTTTGGCGAGAGGAGTTACCTGGACGCGTAATTACCTTTTGACACGTCAAGTCCCCGTGAGTTCGTGCACGGAACCAAGCGGTCGCACGTGGGGCCGCGCGCGCGCGTTGCAAACCGCTCTTGGTTTGGCCCCGTCTACAAGGACGCGTACGGGTCGCACGTTGAGCCTCGCTCGCGTTGCAAACCGCGTTTGGTTTTTGCCCCGTCTACAAGGACGCGTACGGGTCGCACGTGGAGCCTCGCTCGCGTTGCAAACCGCGTTTGGTTTTGCCCCGTTGCTTGGCAAGGAGGTGCGCTGCAACAGCTGTCCCCGGTACGAGACGGCACGTTGGAGCACGTCCGCCCGGGGTTCGTTCAACCGCCCGTGTGCGGAGACGAGAGACATTGTGGGAGACATTGACCACGGAGGGAGTCAGGAGTGGGGCTCACGTGAGGAATATATAAGATGGCCATCTTAGAGTTTGTGTAGATGAGTATACCTTTGTAATATTGACTGTGCATTGTTGATGGTTGTTGATTGCTCAAAGAATATATTATTGATTATTCCGGATCCGTGGTGTGGGGTTTCTTCTTGACCGGAATTCATATTGATTGCGTTACGAAAGCGAATAAACCATATATCTTTCTGGCGGGGTCCCTCCCACGGTCCGGGGGATCACCCAGACCAGGTAGTTACCGGGAGGACCACGTAACAGAATTGGGGGCTCGTCCGGGATTTAAAATTGTATAAAATAATAAAATAATAATTTTTATTAATTAAAATTTATTAATTAATTATTAATTGGTAATATTTTTTTTTTTTTTGAGAAATTGGGGTAAAATCTTGGGTGAAGGTTAACAGGTGTTAACGATAGGCACCATGGCGTTTGTGGCACAGAACTTTGGGGTAACCGAGTGAGGCACAGTTCCGAGCGTTGCTAAAGTCGGACCTCTTGAAATTGGCCAAACATTTTAACTTGGAGGTCCGAACTAATTTGAGGAAGGCAGAGTTGCAGGCCACGGTGATACAATCTATGGTGGGATTAGGAAAATGGGACGAGTTAGCCTGGGAGTGGCTACCCGAAGAACCAGAAGACGTTGAGCTCCGGAAACTGGAGTTGCAGTTACGGAGCCAGGAACGGATTAAAGAAGAAGAAAGGAAAGCAGAAAAGGAAAGAGCAGAAGAAGAAAGGAAAGCAGAAGAGAGGAGAGAAGAGAAGCAAGCAGAGGAAAGGAGAGTGGAAAGAGAACTCCAGGAAAGGTTAAAAGAAGAAGAAAGGAAAGCAGAAAAGGAAAGAGCAGAAGAAGAAAGGAAAGCAGAAAAGGAAAGAGCAGAAGAAGAAAGGAAAGCAGAAAAGGAAAGAGCAGAAGAAGAAAGGAAAGCAGAAAAGGAAAGAGCAGAAGAAGAAAGGAAAGCAGAAAAGGAAAGAGCAGAAGAAGAAAGGAAAGCAGAAAAGGAAAGAGCAGAAGAAGAAAGGAAAGCAGAAGAGAGGAGAGAAGAGAAACAAGCAGAGGAAAGGAGAGTGGAACGAGAACTCCAGGAAAGGATGAAAACAGAGGAAAGGAAAGCAGAAGCAGAGGAGAGAAAAGCGGAAAGGGAATTAAAGGAACGTGACATGGAGCTTCAGCAAGAAATCAAATTCAAGGAGCTGGAGTTAATGAGAGAACGGGGAGAGGCACCACCCTTGCTGACGGGGTCGACACCTAACCAGAAAACCTGGGATGTGGGCAGACATGTGAGGCTGGTTCCACCGTTCAGTGAAAAAGAAGTCGCAAAATTTTTTCCACACTTTGAGAAAGTGGCTCGACAATTAAACTGGCCGGAGGAGGCATGGACCATACTCGTGCAAAGTGTGCTGGTGGGGAAAGCTCAGGAAATTTATTCGGCGCTACCAATGGACCAATGTGCAGATTATGAGGTACTGAAGAAGCACATCCTCAAAGCCTATGAGTTGGTTCCGGAAGCTTACAGGCAAAAATTCAGGAATGCCAGGAAGAGGGAGAGTGAGACCCATGTGGAGTTTGCCAGAGTGAAAGAAAACATGTTTGATCGGTGGTGTGAGTCAAAAGGAGTCGGGAAAGACTTCGAGAAATTGCGGGACTTGATCCTGGTGGAGGAATTCCAGCAGTGTGTCCACGAGGACATCAAAGTGTACCTGCAGGAAAAGAAGGTACCAAAGTTGTGGGACGCAGCCACCAGGGCAGATGATTATGCCTTAACCCACCGAATAGGGGTCCAGGAACCTAACTCCTCGCCTAGATCTCCGCAGGGGAGGTGGGGAACAGCAGGTGCGGAGAACGACCATACATGGCGGCGGCCTCGAGAGGATTATGGGGACAACTATGATACCCCACCGGTTCGAAATCGGAGGGATGAGGGCCCAAGACAAACTTATAGTTCGGGGGGCCCGAGGCAGACCACGAGTTTTTCCTCCGGGCCTACTTGCGCTTTTTGCAAGAAACCTGGACACTTGATGTCCAGTTGTTACCGCAGGAAAAGCGAAGACCCAGAGCGGAGTCCGACTACTACGACTCCAAACGCAATGGCCATTGTGAGAAATCGCCATCAAAAGGGTTACCAACCCTTTATTTCAGAGGGGTTTGTGTCACGGGATGGAGCCTCGACTAACCGGAAACCGGTTAGGATATTGAGGGACACAGGGGCACATCAATCTTTAATGCTTGAAGGCATTTTGCCATGGTCCGAGGAGACGGCAACGGGGGATAGTGTTCGTTTACAGGGGATCGGGGGCGGTGTTAGTGCTCCCCTTCATGTCATCCATTTGGAGTCCGATTTGGTGTCAGGACCGGTCACCGTCGGTTTACAAGCCACGCTTCCTGTAGAGGGTGTATCTGTGGTTATTGGGAATGATTTGGCCGGGGGTCAAGTTTATGGTAACCTGAGGGTTGGTAAAGAGCCCAGCAGGGAAAATAACGCCACACCAGCTCGGGATGGCGACAAAAGTGCCAAGTTATTTGTAGGGGGACTGAACTTCAAAACAGAGGAAGAAGTTCTGACCTCTGTCTTCAACAGATATGGGCCGCTGGTGGAAGTGCGGTTGGTAAGAGACTGGGAAACGCAACAGTCAAGAGGGTTCGGCTTTGTCACGTTTGCCAGCACAAAAGACGCCAGAGAGGCAGAGAAGAATTGGAATGGCAAGGATTTGGAGGGTCGGACCATAACAGTAGGGAAGGCATTTCGTAGGCGTCGAGAGGTCTACAGGAGAGGACAACTGGGCGGTAGTTTTGGTGGTGGCCGAGAAGGAGACCGCTATTCATGGGACTACAGGGACCAGTGGTCCCACCATAATTATTAGGGAAGTTCTGAAAAGTTGAAGCACTGAAGGCGGCGGAGCCGCCGAGCCAAGATTCCTACACGAATTAACCGTGAACGCCGTTCCTAAAGGCGTCCAGGCAGGGAACTTTCATGCACGGACTAACCGTGAACTCCACGTTCCTCAAGGCGCCCATGTAGAGAACTTTCCTGCACGGACTAACCGTGAACTCCGCGTTCCTAAAGGCATCCATGTAGTGAATACTCGGCTTGGCCTCCCGGAAAAAGTGCTATCGAGTTGCGTAACTTTGGATCTGTGATCAACCCCTTAACCTTCATTCCCAAGATACGGACGGGCAAAGTCAGAGGGTCCTGAGATGGAGTTTGATTTGGCAGGGACAAGGTCGTTGTTGGTACTTAGTCCAGAGGGAGTAATCTGGAGGGGTTGGGGTGAAATTGTGGTTGCTTTATTTTTAAGTGATAACTGTGCCCGGGGGGAACGGATAATGTGGGGGGGGTTGAGTTATCTGGTTTGTTTCTCCAAATTGGCCGGCAAAGAAAGTTTTCGCTGGGTTCAAACTTTCTTTCTTGAAGGGGGGGAGTGTTACATATTTATGGGAATGTATGTGAAGTACCATTCAGGTTGCTTATCCGTGTGTATTATATTAAGGGTTGTTGTGATGGGAGGGTCAGGAGCCCTTCGGAACCAGTGGCCGGAAACGGAAGTGGCCGGAAACGGAAGAAGAAAAGACACGAGGAGAAAAAGGACGGGGATTCTTCTTCCTCGCCCCGCGACGACGAGAAGGTGGAATCGACCTTGCGCTGCGCGGAACAAAGAGGCGTTCCGAAACCCGTTTGGCGAGAGGAGTTACCTGGACGCGTAATTACCTTTTGACACGTCAAGTCCCCGTGAGTTCGTGCACGGAACCAAGCGGTCGCACGTGGGGCCGCGCGCGCGCGTTGCAAACCGCTCTTGGTTTGGCCCCGTCTACAAGGACGCGTACGGGTCGCACGTTGAGCCTCGCTCGCGTTGCAAACCGCGTTTGGTTTTTGCCCCGTCTACAAGGACGCGTACGGGTCGCACGTGGAGCCTCGCTCGCGTTGCAAACCGCGTTTGGTTTTGCCCCGTTGCTTGGCAAGGAGGTGCGCTGCAACAGCTGTCCCCGGTACGAGACGGCACGTTGGAGCACGTCCGCCCGGGGTTCGTTCAACCGCCCGTGTGCGGAGACGAGAGACATTGTGGGAGACATTGACCACGGAGGGAGTCAGGAGTGGGGCTCACGTGAGGAATATATAAGATGGCCATCTTAGAGTTTGTGTAGATGAGTATACCTTTGTAATATTGACTGTGCATTGTTGATGGTTGTTGATTGCTCAAAGAATATATTATTGATTATTCCGGATCCGTGGTGTGGGGTTTCTTCTTGACCGGAATTCATATTGATTGCGTTACGAAAGCGAATAAACCATATATCTTTCTGGCGGGGTCCCTCCCACGGTCCGGGGGATCACCCAGACCAGGTAGTTACCGGGAGGACCACGTAACAACTAGGTTCAAACTTTCTTTCTTGAGGGGGGAAGTGTTACGGATTCGTCACTTCCATTGTGGTGGTTTTCATCCACTTGAAACATTTCTGGTTCCATGTATTATTATTATTGTTGTTTGAGGGAAATAGCAATTATTATTGTCAAAAGGCTAAAAAGGGTAATGTTTTAAATGAAAGAGGAACCGGACGGCGACGAAGAGGAAAGAAAAAGGGCGGAGCGACAGAGTCGGACAAGAAAGCCGAGTTGCTCCGGGTTCTGAAACGAACGTTGGCGAGCCAGAGTCACGAGCGAACTTTCGGATTTCCGGGAAAGGGATTCCTACGACAGAGTTGTCATCATCGCTGTGACCGGTCAACCTGCGTGTCAGGTTTTGCGATCGATTCAGGAGAGAATCATCGCCGGGCCATTATGTCTCAAGAGCGGGTCGTCGGCCATTTTGACTCGCGCAGGACTTGCTTCGCTCGCGGTTTCGTCTCTTTTCGACCATTTTCACCGCCTGCAGACGGCGATCTGGGGCATGTGTGTGACGTGGCTTTTTGAAGGTTACTTCGTCCATACCCGAGGGTGTGATCTCTCAGTTGCCTGTAGGGCGCCTTTGGATTTCCCAGGCGCCTTGAGGGCGCCTTTGTGCAGCTTCGGCTGTGTGACTGTCTTTGCCATCCGCACGGGATTCTGGTCTCGATTGGACCTCGTTCTGGCGATCGCTGGAGCGAATCAATTTCGTCTCGAAGCCGGGAATAAGAGACATTGGGGAATGTTCGTGCTTCACTCACTTGGAGCACAGTGAGTTAAATATTACAAAACTGATGGTACCACCATAGGACATATAGATTGTACTTTTGAATACTATTATTGTTGTACTGTTATTCTTGCGTGATCTTAATACAATATTTGTTTGTGAGTAACAATTGGGGTGGCTTCTCCATTAATCTTTGACACACAGAACAACACATTTTTCTACCGTGACTCCTCTCGGGGCTCGGAGGTACACCATGACCAAGGGGTCGGGGAGGAGCACGTAACAGTAGGGAGAGCAGTTGGAGGTGTGTCAGAGATTTCAGAATAGCTCGGAGAAAGGGAAGGATGGGGCGGACAAAAGGTTTGATGGTGATTGGGTGAGGCACAGTGAGGTGTTATTTGAGGAGGGGGAAGAGCGAGGCAGAAGGTTGGGGGAGATGGAGGTGAGAGTTGGAAGGGGGAAGAAGCGGGGAGGACGCTTTGAGGAGGAGGGGTGAGAGGGGGGAAATGGAGAAGAAATGAGGGTGGCGAGATTTGAAGGGGAGGGGCGAGGGGGGAGTTTATGATGGGAGGGGTTAGGGGGGAGTTTAGGAGGGAAGGGGCGAGGGGGAGTCTTGGAGGGGAAGGGTGTGGGGGGAGTTTTGGAGGGAAGGGGCAAGGGGGGAGATTTGAAAGGGATGGGTGATGGGGAGGATTTGGAGGGGAGGGGCAAGGGGGATGATTTGAAAGGGATGGGAGATGGGGGAGATTTGGAGGGGAGGGGTGAGGGGGGTGTCTAGGAGGGGAGGGGTGAGGGGGAGTCTTGGAGGGGAAGGGTGTGGGGGGAGTTTAGGAGGGAAGGGGCAAGGGGGGAGATTTGAAAGGGATGGGTGATGGGGAGGATTTGGAGGGGAGGGGCAAGGGGGAAGATTTTAAAGGGATGGGTGATGGGGAAGATTTGGAGGGGAGGGGTGATGGGGGAGATTTGAAAGGGATGGGTGATGGGGAGGATTTGGAGGGGAGGGGTGATGGGGAAGATTTGGAGGGGAGGGGTGATGGGGAGGATTTGGAGGGGAGGGGTGAGATTGGATTTTGGAAAGTGTACGATTAATGGGAGACGAACATTTATTGCAAAATGAGTTTCTTGTGACCTTTGAGTCAAAAATACGTTTGAGGATGCTGGAGGGGGGGGGGGGGGGGGGGGGAGAGCAGGAGAGTTTAGGGAATGTATGAAAGAGGACCTGTAAGAGATGGAATTTTTTTTTGGAATGAATAGATTTGGTGAGCAAGTCGAAAGCAACCTTTTAAAGAAGAAGAAAAAAAAGGTGTTATAATACTACTGTGTTCAAAAAGTATCCGACCTTTATTTTTCGTGTGTAAAAAAAAAGAAGCTAGGGAGGCATTGATTGGTGCACGTATCTAGGCGATCCTAATGCGCACGCGTGAATTTTTTCCCACCTGCAGAAGCTGTCATTCGACGGCAGACCGCCGATGAGTGAGGACATGTAAGTGAGCGCCTTCGGATTTTCGTTCAAAATGACGGAACAACTTGAACGCTACTGCATCAAATTTTGTGTAAAGCTTGGCGATTCCCAAGTGGAAACGATCCACAAGATTCAACACCGTTCATTCCATTATGAAGGAGGATTTGGGCTTCAGGAGAATCTCAGCGAAGTTCGTACCAAAGCTGCTAACGATTGAGCAGAAGCAACTCCGTTTGGAGATCGCACAGGATATGCTGGAGACTGTGAACAGCGATCCCAGCTTCCTCAACACAGTGATCACTGGCGATGAGTCCTGGGTTTATGGGTACGACCCAGAAACCAAGTTGCAGTCATCACAATGGAAGCATCCAACATCCCCGAGGCCAAAAAACACAAAATTTGATGCAGTAGCGTTGTTCAAGTTTTTCCGTCATTTTGTCAAAAACGAAAATCCGACGGTGCTCACCTACATGTCCTCACTCATCGGCGGTCTGCCGTCGAATGACAGCTTCTGCAGGTGGGAAAAAATTCACGCGTGCGCATTAGCGCCTACATACGTGCACCAATCAACGCCTTCCTAGCTTCTTTTTTTTACGCACGAAAAATAAAGGTCGGATACTTTTTGAACACACTACGTACACGACAGAATGCAGTACTTCAGGGGAAAGTTTAAACATTTTAAAGTTTAACAGTGAAAACTATCTGGGGAAATGTGGGTGAAACACGAAGAACGAACGAACGAATAAGAACAACGAATAAACGAATAAGAACAACGAATAAGAACAGAGAAGGAAATGTTTTTTTGTTTTTTTTGTTTTTGAGTTGAGATTTTAAACAAGGACGTATGGGGTGAAAAGACTGGGAAAAAACAGAGAACGAAAGTAAATCCCATAATTGGAGTAACTATCCCATAATTAATCTCAAGACACTGTGGACACGCTATCCCATAATTAATCACAAGACACTGTGGACTCGCTATCCCATAATTAATCACAACACACTGTGGACTCGCTATCCCATAATTAATCACAACACACTGTGGACTCACTATCCCATAATTAAGGCCAAAATATATATATTGCTGGTCTCTGGTCAGACTAAAGTTCCAAAACATTGTTGAAGGAAAACACATTCTCAAAGTAAGACCGAACAAAATGAACAATCTCCGTATTATCACGAATGAATATGCCCATCACTAGCCCAAAGACTAAGCATTTGCTGGCTCGCCTTGGTCGTCTTCTCAAACTTAAAAAAATCTTTACAACATGTGTCTGAGGACAGTAAACCATTGACTCTCAGCCTGACTAAGGTACCGATACCATTTTCTTGAATTAATTCCTTAAGCAGAGTTTGTTTTTCAAAGAGGAGTTGACACCGTTTTTCATCACTGAGGACCTCAGCACCTTCCTGCAATCGTAGAATTTCTTGTTTCAAGGCATCAATACATAATTGTTTACTTTGAGAGCAATTGGTTTTGTATTGCTGACAGAAAACACGGATCTGCGCTTTAGCAAAGTCCCACCACTGACAGATTTAGGAAACGATGTTGGAAATACACAACCCTGTCCCAAAAAACCACAAAGGATGATTTAAAGAAAGGATCGCTCAGAAGTGAGGTGTTAAAAGACCAATACAAGGTGCGGCGTTTGAAAGGAGGAAAAGAAAAGCACAGTTTTACCAAAGAATGATCAGAGAAACCAGAAGGGACAATAGCCATATATGTCACAAGATTGACAGCAGAGTTAGGAATATAAAATTTATCAAGACGAGCAAGTGAAAGATGACTTAGTAAAACCCGACACCAGCTAAATTGCTGCAGGTTTGGGTGTTGTTGCCGCCATACATCGTTGAGGTCATGCCGCGAAATTATACTGGAAAGAGGTCTACTAGAAGCTGGATGTGGCTCTGCACTATTCCTATCTAAAGTTGGGTTTACAGTACAGTTAAAGTCACCCCCTAAGCACAACAACGTATCAGAAGAGAGGTGTCTCAGGAAATTAAAGGACTGATTAAAAAAAGTTCCTCTATCTGTGCTATCGCTTGGAGCATAGACGTTAACAAACATAAATCGTTACTGATTGTATTCAAGCTCTACAGAGGCTAGATAGCCTGGTACGATTTCCTTAAAGATAGGGGGAGGGGGGAGGGGAGACAGACAAACGTGAACTGACAAAAAAAGCAATACCCGCACTCACAGAATCTGTATTACTAAAAAACCAAGTGCCAATCAGCTGTTGCTGCCAATCAGCCATGCAGTCTGCAGTGGCACGAGTTTCTTGCAATAAAAGTACATCAATCTTTTCCCTCCTGGCTAATTGCACAGTCTGGGACCTACGCAGCTGACTGCGCCCACCATTAATGTTCAAGCTTGCTATGTTCATAAAAACATAGGCAGCAACACAGCCATTACAGGTTTAATTCTTTCCTTGCTGTGACAAGGTACCTCTTCAGTCTTTTCAGTGATTGATCAGAAATATGAAGGGCCGCAGATTGTTGTACAACTTCCTGAGCCCCACTAATGAAGGCGTGAGTGTCAACGAAGAAATCGCAAATTTTCACGTGCTTTTTACGGTAAGTTTTTTGTAGGAAATCCATGATTTCAGCAGGAGGGACAGAGTCTCCAGTGACATACTCCGATGAGAAGTCGGCCTCACCATCACTCAGTGAGGCAACGGAAGAACCCCCATCAGGGTCACAATCATTGCATTGAGAGTCCATTGCTGAAGCAACGGGCTCATCAACGCGACAATCTGAGACTTCAGCACTATCACCCTGCTGACCATGAGCTTGACAAGGCTCAGCTGCCTCAATGGAGGATTCGATCACAGACACATCACTAGTTCCTACACACTCACCACTCCCCACAGAGGGAGGGGAGGCACAATCAACACAAGCTTCAGCAAGGGACACACATGGAGGCTCAACCTCACATGGAGGTTTACCCTCAGAACACCCGAGAGACTCAGGTGCTGTCTGGCCAACACATACATTTTCAGCATTTATCACATTACCCTCAAAAGATTCTGAAGGCAGAGGAGGTTGAGGGATTACCTCAACTGGAGGCAACTGCTGAGGAGGAGGTTGCGCTCCATCTTTACCTTCACTAACCACTTGAGCGAAGGTTGGAGGACCGGCCAAGACCTTATTGTCAGGCTCATTGAGGTCGCTAGAAGGTGAGAGGGTTCTTTTCCTGGTTCTCTGTTTGTCTACAATGGGGTTTGTGTCAGCACCATCCATACTGTTTACATCATCGACAACGATCTCAGTAGAGCCTTGCTGTTCATCACCATTCAGGCTAGTGACTCTATCCGTGGACTTTTTCGGGCATGAGTCTTTTAAATGACAATATTGACCACACTCAAAACAAACTAGACTCTGTGAAGACAAAGACTCGATAAGTGTGACCTTCGACCTTGAAGGGCAATACCGCATTTAAAGAGGTTACACTGAAGCGCGGTGCTACGCGCGCTTGCTTGTACAACAAGAAGGAAGCGGACAACGCGGTGAGTTTAAGAGTCTTTATTAAACGAGCTCAACTGTAGCACTGGCGCGCTCCGGGCTACGCGCCCGGTGCATATCCCACGGCCACGCCTACCCCTCGGGCGTGGCCGCCGCCCACTTGGTGCGTGGAATGATGCCCTCACGCCAGTGAGCTTTCGTGTCCGCCACATGCGCCCCCCCCAGAATTCCCGCGCACCTGGAGGGCCAGTTTGCGGGGCAAACGGATGACCCGGCCGAAGCGCCCTCTGGCGACCGGGGTGCAGGGATGCCAGCTGGAATGCCTCCGGCTGCACCCGGGATGGGTGCAGGACCGGGGGGCGGCGTGCCGGCGGGCCTGGGCGGTGCCGTGGGTCCGCCCGCAGGGGGGCGGCCCCGACGCGGGGGCCGAGCAACCGGCGGTGGGTGGTCCACGTCGAGGTGGGCCGGTTTGAGGCGATCCACCGAGACGCGGTCGGGAGTACCCCCGATGTCCAAGGTGAAGTGTTTCACCCCGGTCTCCAGCATGCGGAAAGGCCCGTCGTACGGGGGCCGCAGTGGTGTCTGGTGGGCGTCGTGCCGGACGAAGGCGTACTCCGCGGTGCGAAGCTCTGGGGCGACGTGCATAAGCGGGTGCCCGTGGTGCGCCGTCGGCACCGGGGCGAACCTCCGGGCTGACTCCTGCAGCACGGAGCGCTCCTGCGCCGCGGACCATGGTGCCGTGGGGTCGGGGAGGAACTCGCCCGGCACCCGCAGCGGTTGTCCGAAGACCACCTCCGCCGCGGATGCGCGCAGGTCGTCCTTTGGCGCCGTCCGGAGGCCCAGCAGGACCCAGGGGAGCCTGTCGACCCAGCCGCCATCGTGGAGGGTGGCCCGGAGCGCGGCCTTCAACGAGCGGTGGAACCACTCGCACAGGCCGTTGGCCTGGGGGTGGTAGGCCGTGGTTCGGTGCAGCTGGACCCCGAGCCCCAGCGTGACCGCCCCCCAGAGCTCCGAGGTGAACTGTGGGTCGCTGTCGGATGGTATGTCCGAGGGGGCGCCGAACTGGGCGACCCAGGTGGCGATGAACGCCTGTGCGACGTCCGCCGCCATCGTCGCCGCCAAAGGCACGGCCTCCGGCCACCGGGTGGTGCGGTCCACCATTGTCAGGACATGGGTGAAACCCCGCGAGGGGGGCAGAGGTCCCACCAGGTCCACGTGTACGTGGTCGAACCTTCGTTCCGGCACCATGAACGGGGCCAATGGGGTCTGGGTGTGCCGGTGCACCTTTGCGCGCTGGCACGCGAGGCATGTCCTGGTCCAGCCGCGGATGGCCTTCCAGAGGCCATGCCAGACAAACATGTCGGCGACCAACCTCTGGGAGGCCTTCGTGCCCGGGTGGGACAGGCCGTGGATGGCGTCAAACACCTGGCGCTGCCAGCCCGCGGGCACGATGGGGCGAGGCCGCCCGAGGGAGACGTCGCACAAGAGGGCCGCGCCGTTGAACGGCACCTCGGTGACGCGGAGGCCCGTGACGGCGGTCCGCAAGGCCTGGACGCCGGGGTCGGCGGCCTGGTCCGCTGCCATCCGGGCATAGTCGATGCCAAGGTGGACTGTGTGGGTGACGGACCGGGAAAGGCAATCCGCCACCGGGTTGTCCTTCCCTGCGACGTCCCGGATGTCCGTCGTGTACTCGGACACGGCCGAGAGGTGACGCTGCTGCCGGTCCGACCACGGCTCGGTGACCTTGCCCATCGCAAAGACCAGTGGCTTGTGGTCGACGAAGGCCGTGAACGCACGGCCCTCGAGCAGATGGCGGAAGTGCCTGACCGCCAGGTGAAGCCCGAGCAACTCGCGGTCGAAGGTCGAAGCTGCCGGCTGAAGAACGTCAGCGGTTGCCAAGCACCACGCACCCATTGCTCGTGCACCGCGCCCACCGCATAGTCCGAGGCGTCGGTGGTGAGGGCGATCGGTGCATCCGGCGCCGGGTGCGCGAGCATGGTGGCGTTAGCCAAGGCGAGCTTCGTGCCTGCGAACGCCGCGTCCATCTGCTCGGTCCAGGTAACGTCACCTTTGCCCGGCTTCCCTCGGAGGGCCTCGTGCAAGGGGCGCAGGAGCTGGGTGATGCTGGGCAGGAACCGATGGTAAAAGTTTACCATGCCCAGGAACTCCTGGAGCCCCTTGACCGTGCGGGGGCGCGGAAACCCCTTCACTGCCTCCACCTTGGCCGGTAGGGGGACGGCCCCGTGCCTGGTGACACGGTGCCCCAAAAAATCGATGTCGGCGACGCCGAACCGGCACTTGGCGGGGTTCACGATGAGGCCATGCTGGCCCAGACGTTCGAAGAGCGTGCGGAGATGGTGAAGGTGCTCTTCGCGGGACGCGCTGGCGACGAGGATGTCGTCCAGGTATACGTACACAAAATCCAAGTCGCGCAAGACGCTGTCCATGAGTCGCTGGAACGCCTGAGCCGCATTCTTCAAACCGAAGGGCATCCGAAGAAATTCAAACAGTCCGAACAGCGTGATGACTGCCGTCTTCGGGATGTCCTCCGGCCTGACGGGGACCTGATGGTAGCCGCGTATGAGGTCCACCTTCGAAAAGAAGGACATGCCCGCCAACCGGGCGGAGAAGTCCTGGATGTGGGGGACGGGGTAGCGGTCGGGGGTGGTGGCGTTGTTGAGGCGCCGGTAGTCCCCGCACGGTCGCCATCCCCCGCCGGGCTTTGGCACGATGTGAAGCGGCGACGCCCAAGCACTCTCGGAGCGCCGCACGATGCCGAGCCGCTCCAGCGTAGCGAACTCCGCTTTAGCCACCGCGAGCTTCGTCGGCTCGAGGTGGTGTGCCCGGGCGTAGACCGGTGGCCCGGCGGTGGGGATGTGGTGTTCCACCCCGTGCTTGACGGCCCCTGCCAAGAAGGTGGGCGGCGTAAGGGCCGGGAAGCTGGCGAGGAGGCGGGTGAAGTCGTCCGTTTCCATGAAGCGTACAAACTAACCTCGCCGGGACCGAACCGCTCAGCAAGCCACTTGGCGAGCCGCTCAGTGAGCCGCTCAACGAGCTGCTCAGCGCGCAAGCAAGCGAGCTGAACGTTTCAGCCTGGACGAGACGTCTGTTCTTCACATCTACCAACAACCCGTGTGCACAGAGCAAGTCCGCACCGAGCAGTGCCATGGGGACACTAGCGGTTACGAACGTCCACTCGAAGCATTGCCTTCCGAACCGCAGGGAGAGGCAGCACTTCCCGAATGTGCATATGGGTGTTCCGTTCGCGGCAAGCAACGCGGGGCCCCGGCCCGCGGTGTGCTTGTCGGACGTAGTGGCAGGGATAACGCTCACCTGTGCCCCCGTATCGCATAGGAAACGGCGCCCGGACAAGGTGTCCATTATAAAAAGAAGGCTGCCGGAATGGCCGACGCTCAGGGCCGCTACCGAGCGCCGGCTTTGTAGTTTCCCGACTTGCCGAAGGAGCACGGCGGGCAACAAGTCCTCGCCTTGTGGCCAAACCTGGCGTGGAAATGGCACCAGGTTTGCGGCGAAGGCGGAGGCCGCGGTTTTCGCGGTGGTGGTGGGCGGGGCGTGTCTTGCTCTTGGTGCTCCTTTCAATGCCATACACAAAAATTGCAACAGAAAAAACAAACTTAAATTTATAAAATAACTGTTGGAGGAAACAAAAAAGGGGTACCAATCTCCTACATTTCACGAAAGCATGGGTCACATTTTCAGCCTCTTCACAAAAAGGACAAACATTCTGTACAGAGGGATCAAACTTTTAAAGTAAGTATTTGGGTGACCAGGGCCTGATGAACTAATCTCCAATTTAAGTCTCCGGTTCGACCTAAAGTTGGAGACCTTTACATCTCTTTCCACACTGGAGATAGGAACGAACTAGCCGGAATGATCTCCTCCCACCGATTTTTTTAAGGTTTTGTGAAACCCGGTATAAGCACCTCTTGGCATATCCCTTAAATAACTTTTTTCCCATCACATGAAACACACCACAACCATCTGAATTTGAGAAGACACACTGTTGTTTTTTTGAGGTGATTTGGAGCTCGGGGAAATAGAGACGAGAGTCCACCACTTCATCTGCCCCAGTCCACCCGATATTTAATTCCCTGAAAGTTTTAATCACAACTCTCAAAACTTTGTCCACCATTCTAGATTACCGAACCCCCACTTTTGATGTGAGAGAACCGGTGGATAACCATCCATTTAGGGAAGGCTTCATCAGGTCTCGCACTCTGTTTATTCCATTACTGGTGAAGCAATGCATAAATGACCTGGAGGTTGAAATTTCAGGGAATAAAGGATTCAGAACCAATGGCTCATGCATATATTTTTTGGCATAGTAGGACACCTCTAATCGTTGTATTCCAAGGATTTGCCAGGCATTCAGAAGGCTCTGATGAAACTCGGAGAGCAGAGTCGTGTTGACATGCTGCAGGTCCATGAGGAAGAGCTCTCGGTCATACTTCAACCCATCTGCTTCCTGCAGCCAAGCATTTGTGAGAGGCCGCCACGGGACACACTCACCATACAATAAACACTTTATCGTCAACATGTGGAAAGCCATTATTAGTCAGGCAGATAGGTGTATCCATCATAAGAATTGTGGGTTTAGACGTACAAGCATGAAATTTGGCACAGTCATAGATAATAATCTAATGAATAATTCCAGATATGGACCCACCGCGAAAACGTCCTATGGTAGCCATGGCGGCCATTTTACAAAATGGCCGTTTTGACCGCGATTATTTTTTACCGGACGACACAAATGCTTCTTTATGTTCTAATGAAATGACTCTAGATACACATATATGCCATAATTGTATTCTCCAAATGACCACAATTTGCATTTGTGTTGCCAGCAATGTCAATTAACCCACCAAGCACTGTAACGGTAACTTATATTACTAGATAGTTCCAGTTTGATCTTGTTTATACGTCACAATTTTCTCCACCACACTGGCACAAAGCGGTACATTTCAAACTAGCTTGTTTGCACTTGCATCGTCCCTTGCAACCCTTTTTGCATTTACAACAAATCAGCTCCCTTGATGAAATGCTGGCTTCATGAAGCATGGACCACAGGGGTTTCCAGTTGTGGGGATCGATCCATCCCCAATCCCCAGGTGAGGGCAGATCCATAACAACCTTGAGCATGTTTCCCCAGCAGTGGCCACCCGTGTACACAGCCCTCTTGATTTGTTGTACCAGGGCTCCTCTGGTAGGGGGAATAGCTTGCATGGCTCGTCCTTTCTTCGTGAAGAGTGCCTGTCGAGCTTCGTCTATGTTGACGAGATTGCTGGTGCGATCGTAGAGAAGAATGGTGAACCGCTCGAGCACTGCCACAACGTCATCAGAGATGTCTGCTGTCCCCGTGGAGAGATGAACTAACGCTGGCGTCAATTCGTCAAATACTTTCCAGGTATCCCAGGCTGTATTCTTGCCCCGTGTATTAAATGACGAGACTGTGTCACACCCTGTGTATGCATGGAACATCGGGAGGGCCTGTGACTTATCTGGTCCGAGGAATGCTGCAATTTCATGTGCTGGAATATACCTGAAGTGCTGGCCTGTCCCAAAGGCCACCCAAAGCTCCTGGATTTTGAGTTTGGTTGTTGCTGTCACAGCCAATACCACTATATCTGTATCCACCGTACGCAGAAGAATTTTCTGAAATCCATCACGGACTGCATCCGCGAGATGTATCATCATTCGTGTATCAGCCTCCTCATGGTCACATGGGGCAAGATGACTGGTGTCGCGTGCGGGAATGCACGTCACATCTGAACCATCCGTGGTGACTATCTGCTTATCTGATACAAGATGTGTGATGTGTTTGTCAAGAAGGCAAACAGTTCTGTTTTGTTTGCATCAATTCTCAGGAACTGCTGCCAATTTCCTGGAAGAACAGTGGATCCGTCAACTCTCCTTCGAATGCCTTTCCCACGTTTGTCCCTGGCTTGAGATTTCAGGCTGTTGTCACGGTACTGGTCCCAGACTATATCCACACGACAGGCTCTTTGCAAGTGACCTTGTATGTGTGGCAAGAATACTTTCAGCGCATAATCATCAAAGGTTTTGGCAGCAACTGGTTTCAGAACGTTCACCAACACTGCCCCGTCAAGGATAGTGACGTCAGTATCTGGTTTTGGAGCATCACCTCTGACCTCTGCGCAACTCTCTAGACACACCAATAGATCTGATTTGGTTCCCAGTCGTAACTTCCCAAGCTGAGATAAAGACGGGGGACATGCTTGGTTTTCATGGCGGAAAAATTCTGCAAGATCACCATCTCGTGTTTGAGACGCAATGTAGAGTCTTGAGAATAAAGAGCAGTCACTCTTTAGCGAAGTTACTTGCAAACTTGTCTTGGATTTCTCTCTTGGAGACGATCGACTAAACAATGGGAGTTTATTCTTCTTTATTGGCTCAGTAAGAGGTACGGTTCGCTCCAGTAGACGGTCTGCTACGAAGGTCTTGTACTGTTGCTTACCTATCTCCTCAGCCTGTTGAACAGTAGAAACAACAGTTGGGTCAGCAATGTCTCTTGTGTCCAGCCGCAGCAAGTCTGTACTCTCTTCTAGGAAGGGGTTTCCCATTTCCTCTATTACTTCAACCAGACGTTTGACATGTTGAGTAAAGATTACCTGTGAACTATATGTTTGCTCATGGTGGCGTGTGTCTTGATTAATCCTTATTTTCCTTCCCTCCATGGATGCTTCAAACTCGGTAGTCATTCTAACCAGTTCCGGCCCAGCCACCATCCATCTTCTAAGAGCATTTGGATTTTGAGTGAATCCAACAGCACCACCGTCACTCTTCACAGCAGCATTATTTTGCTCATGAGCCTGGTCAGTGGCCGCCATTTGTAAAATGGCCGCCACGGCTACCATAGGACGTTTTCGCGGTGGGTCCATATCTGGAACTCTATATTCTTCTTCCACCCACCCCTCCCCCCCATCCCCATATGTGAAAGGTTATTTTTTTTGTATATAGTGCATAGTCGAGACTCGTTGAAGAACTAGTGCGACTAGTACACTGAACAGATCAGGTCGCAACTGCACAAAAGTAATGGTAGAAAAAGGGGGGAAACACCAACACAGAGTTGAAGGCCAAGACTTGGGACTTGGGCAAACAAAGGGTGTGGGAGCAATGAGGGGCAAGGGAGGATGCATGGGTGGGCAAGATGGATACAGAAAGAAACTCTACTGGAAATCTGGAAGGAGGAGGTATTGGGGTGGGGGGGTTAACGAGGGCATATTATATCATGGTTTTGCATTGGGGACGATGTGAGATGATGGTGAACAACTGTCTTGAATATCTGGAGTGAAGAATGAGATTAAAAAAAAAGTGTGGAAGGTGGGTCCCCATGTGGGGGAAAAAAGGAACAAATGACTGGTGATTCTGGATTTAAGTAGTTTCACCGGAAGGGGACTGATGGTGAACTATGTACCTGCAGAAAACTGGGGTTAGGGGCAAAGCACAGAAGGAGAAAAGGGTACAAGGTCAGAAAGGAAGGGGTAAAAGACAGAGACCAAATACCCGGTAGCTGTCCATGATGGTGAAGCGATAGGCCCATAGACTCAGCTTCATCGTGGGAGATTCCAATAATCCTCAAGGCCTTGGTTTCCAAAGCATCAAGCTGCGCAATATGTGAGGCAGGGAAGCCAGTTCAATGTGGAGACAAGTATATAGTGAAATTGTATACAAGTTACGACCCAGGTGCCATTACAACTACTGTCCACTATTTGGCCACTATAAGATCTTGGCTCCGAAGTGTGAAGGGCAGTCCTGAGACATTTATTGTGTGTTATTCGCGTGTACACTTAGAATGGTAAGGGGAACTACATTGCATATTGCTTGCTTGTTTGCTTGGATGTCATACTCATTCTTGCTCATATGATTGCAGTGTATTGATACTATGATTGCCAATTCTCTTTTAGATATTGCTGGAGTTTGATTCTGATTAAACTCACCTTTGGAGACACTGTTGTATATTCTGATTATTTACAACACTTAATCAGAATCAACTTCTACCTTCATTCGAGATCAACATGACCCACAAACTCTTGCAACTGCCCACGTTCGGAGCAGACCCACAAACTGTGGAAGCTCTGAGTCGGCTCAAGCACTGGCTGAGTTTACTGACCAGCTACCTGCAAGCTCATGACATCACAGACAAGGTGAAGCGCGCTGTGCTCAATTCACGTGACGCACGTCACCCACGATTACATATCCCATTGTGAGACGTTCGACGAGGTTGTAAAGGAGCTGCGCACCATCTACATCAAGCCTCGGAATGTCATCCACACTCGATATCAGCCCGCCACGAGGAAGCAGGATGCATCGGAATCTCTCACGCATTTTGTCCAAGAGCTACGCCGCCTAGGCAAGGAATGCGCTCACGAGGTCCGCACACACGAGCAGATGTGCAACGATCTCGTGCGAGATGCGTTCATCTCTGGAATTTACTCCCCGTCCATACGGCAGCATCTGCTGGAATCGCCGAATCTGACACTGAAACAAGCTCACGATCAGGCCCTTGTACTCCACGAAGCCCAGGCTCAATCAGAAGTGTATGGTCGTCCGTATGTTACGGCAGGGCTCACTGAGGAGCAGCGCTTGGAGAACGCCGCTGCTGTGGAGCGCCCTGCTGCCGATATTCCGCCAGAGACGACGGAAGCGCTCGGAGCCAAAGGTACGAGTCTGGCAACGACTTCCTCGGTCGGGGGTAACACCAAGTGCTTCTTCTGCGGGAATAGAAATCATCCCCGCTCAGCGTGCCTGGCATGAGACGTGACTTGTCATACTTGTGCCCGGAAGCCATTTTGCAAAAGTATGTCGCTCATCACGAGGGCAGTGACCCCGACCTACGTTGGCTGGCATCACCTCAACGCGCGAGGCATGCTCGCCACCCCTGGAGATCCCGACACAGCCTGGACTGCACGGGTTGTCCAGCGCAGTCGTCCCAGTCCTGATTGAAGGACAATCTGCGAACACTTTGGTCGACATGGGATCAACTGAGAGCTACGTCGATATCAGCCCCGTCCGCCATCACGGATGGCAGATTCTAGGAGGATCACGCAGGATCTTCATGGCTTCGCAATCCTTGTGGATGCACACTAAGGGAGAATGCCGTGTAAAGCTAGTGATTAATGGCACAATGTATCCTGATGTTCGTCTAATGGTGTTGCCTACTCTTTGCGCTGAAGTTTTGTTGGGACACGACTTCCTCCATCGACATGGCCGATTAGAGATGACGTTCAGGGGAGACGCTACTCTCTTGGTCTATGCGGGGATGGCTATTGAACCGATGTCCTTATTTCCAAACCTAACTCCGGATTGCGCCCCGGTCGCTATCAAATCGCGACGATATTCCCGGGCTGATGCGCAATTCATCTCTGAGACTAGCAGACTCCTCCAAGAAGGTATAATCGAGCCCAGCCGATCGCCTTGGCGTGCGCAAGTTTTGGTCGTCGTCTGAAAATCATCGCAAGCACATGGTAATCGCTTATTCACAAACCATAAATAGATTTACGGAATTGGATGCCTACCCACTTCCGGGGTTGGATGCACTGGTTCGACAGGTCGCTCAATATGCCGTGTATAGCACTCTTGATCTGTGAAGCGCGTATCATCAAATTCCAATCGCGGCAGCCGATCGGATTTATACTGGATTTGAATCCGGACAGCGGCTGTACCAATTCACGCGTTTGCCCTTCGGCATCACTAATGGCGTCGCATGCTTTCAAAGGGCCATTGACGACATAATTACCAAGGAACGCTTAACGGACGTTTTCATTTATCTGGATAATCTGACGGTTTGTGGGCATGATCAAGCTCATCATGACGCTAATTTGCAACGCTTTCTCCAGATCGCGCGAAAGTACAGTCTGACTCTTAATGAGGCCAAATGTCGTTACTCTGCCAGGACGATATATCTCTTAGGGTACACCGTGACCCAGGGAATGATAACTCCTGACAAGGAACGTCTGCGCCCCTTGCTCGACATGGCGCCGCCACACGATTGTGCATTCTTGGAGAGCCCTCAGATTGTTTGCACATTATTTGAGGTGGGTCCAAAATTACTCCGAGAAGCTCCGTCACCTCGTTGATTGTAAAACATTCCCTATGTCTCATGCCGTCAAGGTCGCCTTCCATGGGCTGAAGTCAGACATTGCTGGCGCCGCTGTGTCCTCCATTGATGACAACATCCCCGTTGTTCTTGAAAGTGACACGTCGGATCACGCGATCGCTGCCACTCTTTCTCAAGGGGGGAAACCTGTGGCCTTCTTCTCAAGGACTCTATCCTCCGCTGAGAGGCGTCATTCTTCTGTCGAGAAAGAAGCCTATGCAATTGTGGAATCGATTCGACGATGGCGACCATATATGCTAGGCAAATGGTTTGAGGTAATATCTGATCAGCAGAGTGTAGCCTTCATGTACGATACGCGGCACGCACAGCGCATTAAGAACGAGAAAATTACTCGATCGCGCATAGAGCTAGCTGATTATAGCTTCAAAATCACGTATCGTCCAGGGAGGGAGAATCTAGCAGCGGATGCTTTATCCCGGCCAGGGGTTTGCATGAGTTTAACCTCCTTCGAGGACTTACACGTTCTGCATGACACCTTGTGTCACCCCGGGGTGACCCACCTGGCTCACTTCATGCGTAGCCGTAATTTGCCCTACTCTATTGAGGACGTTTGCCGTCTGTGCCGCACTTGCCCCGTTTGCGCTGAACTCAAACCGCGTTTCTATAAACCAAACATGGGTACTTTGATTCAGGTAACCAAGCGGTGAGACAGATTGGCTATGGACTTTAAAGGACCTCTTCCAGCTTCGGGTACCTCTCGTTACCTCCTCACGATTGTAGACGAGTATTCCAGATTCCCTTTCGCCTTTCCGTGCAGTGATGTGACCGCAGCTACGGTTATCCGTTGTTTGCAGCTACTGTTCTCAATGTTTGGGAATATGGGTTGCGTGCACACTGATAGAGGTGCGGTGTTCTTGTCCAAGGACGTGAGGGCATTTTTGCTGCAGCGTAACATTGCTTCTAGCTACACTACTCTGTACAGTCCGCACGCTAACGGTCAGGTGGAGCGCTTTAATGGCACAATATGGAGGGCCATCACTTTGGGCCTTAAGACTCATGGCCTGAGACCAGACCAATGGACCGGGATGGTGCAGGGGGCCTTACATTCGATCTGTTCCTTACTGCGCACCGCTACAAATGAAATTCCTCACGATCGTTTATTTTGCTACCTGCGTCGCACTGGTTCTGTCCGCCCTCTGCCTGGTTGGCTTGTCGAGCCCGGTCCGGCTTTTCTCAAACGAGCGGTGCGCACGAGTAAATATGATCCGCTCGTTGACAAGGTCCGCATTCTTCAAACTAATCCCGATCACACTCGAGTCCAGCTGCCGGCCGGACGCGAGACCACGATGTCAGTGTGTCAGCTCGCGCCTTGTGGGGATCTCATTGGGACTGAGCTCTGCTCGGGGAATCCGGTGCTGGGGAATCCGCCGTCGACCCCACGCTCTCGCTCGGCAGAATCGTGTCACCTCCATCTCCCGAGATAGAGGGTATTCCTGACGGTGACGATCTGGACGCTGCTGCTGAAGGCCCCGATGTGTATCAAACGCACACGGGAAGAGAGATCCGCCACCCTGATTGCTTTGGCTGGTCTTGATGGGACTCTCTGATTTTACATACTCTTATGTAATCAGCTGCACATCGTAGTTATACGCTTACTGCTACCCGGCTTGCTGGCGAGGTTTTAAACCCAGGGAGGAATGTCGTGAAATTGTATACAAGTTACGACCCAGGTGCCATTACAACTACTGTCCACTATAAGGTCTTGGTTCTGAAGTGTGAAGGGCAGTCCTGAGACATTTATTGTGCGCTATTCACGTGTACGCTTAGAATGGTAAGGGGAACTACATTGCATATTGCTTGCTTGTTTGCTTGGATGTCATACTCATTCTTGCTCATATGATTGCAGTGTATTGATACTATGATTGCCAATTCTCTTTTAAATATTGCTGGAGTTTGATTCTGTTTAAACTCACCTTTGGAGACACTGTTGTATATTCTGATTATTTACAACAAAGTAATCCATCAAGCTGTGGATAAAGGTCTTGTCAGTGGATAGAAGTTCAGGTGTGCCAAGGAAGGGCCTTGTACGATGGACGATGCCCAGTCTGTGGCTGGCTTTGGAGGCCAACTTTGAAATGTGCTTTGGTCAAGATGAAGAGAGGTAAGAGGATGCAGCCCGCCTGTCTTAAGGATGAGGGGTGTCACGGTAGAGGGTGGAATCATCAGCAAATAGATAAAGGGAATTTTCTAGAGAGTCAGAGAGATCATTGATTAACATCAGGAATAGGACTGGGCCCGGAACATTCCATTGTGGCACTCCAACCTTGATATGGATAGGAGATGAAAGGATTCCATTGAGAGCCACACGTTGGCAACGAGATGAAAGGAAGTCAGTAAGCCATGTGTGGAGTTCTTTGGATGCCATAGGCAGAGAGTTTAGAGAGTAAGGAGGGATTCCAGACTCTACCAAAAGCAAGTGATATGTCCAGAGAGATTTCATGTCTGACATTGAGGGCCTCCATCAATTGTTGGGTGAATAGAAGCAGCATGTCCAACATGGAGTGACCTGGTCTTAACCCTAGGATGCATCCAAGTGACTCGGCTGCACATAGAATGCCTTTGGGCCATGCATCCAAGGGTTAAACCAAATTGGTGATCCAGGATGAGGTTGTTGGAGAAAAGGATGGATTTCATATCAACTGTGTTGATGGACTCCATGACCTTGCTGATAATGGGAAGTAAGCTGATAGGCCTGGATTTAAGAGAATCAGTTTTTGCATCTTTTTATGTTAATCGTGGGCCTGTTGGTCCATTGGACCAAATTTTCATTTGTCTTTTCAGCCTTATAGCATACCTGCCTGCTGTTGTGCTTGAGCATTAGCTTGCCTTTCACCATGCCCAGATGTGATTCGTCCAGGGTGGAGGAATGGGAGGACAGAGGGAAAGGGGGAGGATGGGGGGATTATACGTTAATTATTAAATGGAAACCCAAACGCAAAAAAAAAATTCTTCTCATCTTCTTCTTTGTCAACTTCTTTGTTGCTAAAAACCATTGACAATCATCACGCTCTAATTTGAAGGGATTTTTTTTATTTGCCAATCACAAAGTGCCGCAAAAACCCAGAGACTGTCGATTTTCGAGTTTGCCAGCGACTTCACAAGGTGAACTCACGGTGATCATGCCGACGATGGTACATAGGGAAATGGTGCATTGAGAGCTCGGATTTCGATATGGTGGAGGAGGGTGGAGGGATGTGGGGTGGTCATGGGTATTGTTAGCTAGGGTGACGGTTGACGGGGGATTGTGAGGGAATGGTGGAGTGCATCCTCCCCAAACTCCGGTTACGGTGCCCCTCAAAGTCTCGAGAGGGAACGCGGCAGAAAGATTTGTTATTTTGAGTGTTCTAATAAACCATGGCAAAATCACACCAATGCAATTGTAGACCAAAACAAGTAACTGATTAAGAACTCTCACATACACAATAATAACACTCTTAAAGAAAGTACAATAAAAATATCACTTGCATCAAATGAACAATACATATGATGGTATGTAATGGCTCATGGGTCATGATGATGTGGATGTGGATGGTATGTAATGGTGGATCAGCCTGTAATGGAGGCTCTTGCTTTCCTGTCAACAATAGCTCACGCTTGGTAATAAAACTTGAGACGCAGGTTTAATTGCAATCGCAATATAGGATGACGTCACGGGCAATCCCTTTCATGGGAAGCCTCAACTCATTCGCGAGCAATATCAAAAAAGTCCGCTCGCAGCCTCGATGCGACTTTACGGCTGTATCTCTCTCATCGCCGTCTCTTCTCTCCGATGTCCTTCTCTCTTCTCTTCTGGTTCTTTCGTGGAGTTTTCCATTTTCCTTCACAAACATTTATTTTTACCTTTTACTAAAGTCATGTCCATTTCACACAAAAATCTTAACAACAATTTTACTAAAAATCCTACAAGTACAATAACAACAAAGGTGGAAGTGACGGATCCGTAACACTAAATTGTACAAATGTCCTTCCAAATAGGTGGAAGAGCTCCAGGTCGTATTCATGGCACCCATTTCTAGAAGTGCATAAGTGCCATGGTTGACATGCTCTTCCGGGAAAGGTGGTGCACTGTATCTGACCAACGAAGACGCCGGAGGTAAGGCGGCTGGGCGTGAGCTTAATCGTAACCTTGATAATGATGGAAGAATTCTGTCCCAAGCTGCCAAACTAGTCCGACAGCATCTCTTCGATAGGCCACAGAAATTTGAGGGGTAGTTTGGGATTGATGCTCAAAAAGAATCTGTTCCTCTCACTGTATGTTCCCTAGTTGATATGATTGTCCAAGGTCCTTCACTGGTAACCCAGTCTAGTGATGCTGATTTCAGCAAGATGAAGGGAAAGCTGCATCCCTGTCAATCCAGCAACTTCTTGTATTTAATGCTATGAAGAAAAGGACAAAAGAACCACATGTCCAACCACATTTCTTTCCTGGGAAAACCACATTTCCAAGCTGGCCCCCAAAGCCAGTCGCGAACTGGGCATCCTTCGTCGTGCAAAATCCTTTCTGGGCACTTCTGAGCTCCTCACCACATACATAGCTTTCATCCGCAGCTCAATGGAATACTGCTCTCCCCTCTGGGCTGGTGCCCCTGCCTCACACCTAGCTTGGCTTCACACGGTTGAACCCAAAGCATTCAGAATCATTGGAATCTCCCACGATGAAGCTGATTCTGAGGGCCTTTCTCTCTCTCACCGCAGGCAGGTTGGTGGTCTTTCTGTCTTCCACCGAATCCTCTCCGGCCTTGCTCCCTCTGCTATGTATGTGCTCTGTCCCCCAAATATTCCTGCAGGACACAAGATCTGCCAGCAACCCTCTTCTGGTGAAATTGCCAAAATCAAGACTCTCTGCTCAACATTCACTCCTTCATTCATCTTTTCTCCCGCCTCTGGAACAAACTCCCACACTCTCTTCAATTCCACTCCTCCCTCCAGGTCTTTAAAACAGCTGTTCACCACCATCTCTCATCTTCCCCCATCCAAAACCTTGATCTTTTCTACCCCCGTTAAACACCCCAAATCCACCTCTTTCAATCTCCATCTTCTTTCCTGAAATTCCTAGTAGTGTTCATTGGCTTTATACCGTGTACCCCTCCCCCGCCCCAGCCATCTCGACGTCCCTGTTCTCGACTGTTGTACTTGTGTGCTTCCCTCTCTCTCCTCCTCTCATCACAACTCTCTTTATTTTATGTTTTATGAGTCCGTATATGGTTTTTTTTGTATTTAATGTGTAGCTCTTACATGAGCCTCGACTTTGTATACAAAGAAATAACAATAATAATGCCTCCGGCGACCTGGTCGGCAGAGGCATAAAAACATCAAACGCTCATGTTCGCCATAGTGAGACTCCCATAGCTCAGAATCGCAAAACACAAAGTAAGAATGTGGTCGAACAGCTGAGCAAGTTAGGTGTCTGTATCACGTATAAACATGACAAATATCAGTTGAGCTGGAAAACTCAGTCATTGCAATGTTTAAGAGAGAGGAATGTTTTTGACATTTTTGTGAACAGCAATTTTGCCATTTAGCCCATCTTCCATATTTTACCTGTTATTCCTATTCCTTTTGAGGTTTTATGTTTCTACGTGATGATTTGAACTTATGGTGTTGCTGAAGAGGAATTTTCCTGGATACGGGACAATAAAGTTTATTAGCCCCCATTGGATTTATTCCAAAACGTGGGCTTATGGATTAGGTCGCGTCCGTCCGTCCACAACCATATATTGGAGATGTATGGATCAATTGTGTTCATACTTGACCCAAAGACAATACGTCATTGTATACCTACCTATGCACATCATTTTCTTTTGCGATGCGATCAAATATGGCCGACTGGTGCCATTTTAGTTGTAAAAAACCCGATATTGAACACGTCTTCAACTATTTCTCAGACATACATTTTTTTATCTTGTTCAAATTTGGAACACGGACAATGAATGATGGCTTACATATGCACATCATTGTTTTTCGGGATCAAATCCAAGATGGCCGACTGGCGGCCATTTTGTTAGTTAAACGTGTCCTCAACAATTTGTCGGACATGCATGGACCGATTTTGTTCAAACTTGGCACAAAGACAATACATGAGAGCATACATATGCAGAAGATTTTGTTTTGTAATCTGACCAAAGATGGCCAACCGGCGGCCTTTAACTCCGTACAGCAAAATAACTAAAACCATGGGAGGCTATGGCATTTCATGTCTTTTTCTCCTTGTTCGGTTTACTCTCCATGAAATGGAGAATAAACCTATTATTACTGCTAGAGTTTTTCTTATTATTCCTCCACCCTATTTTGCACCTCCGAAAACTTTTAAATTAAGTTTCTCAGCAACCGCTGGTCGGATTTACAGGAAATTTTCATCAAATGATCGGCTAGGCACGCATAATTTTTGAATGTTATTATGACGTCATAGGTCACGTGGCATGGGCGCCATCTTGTAAAACACCTTCAACTTTGCCCCTCTACATCTCCGAAACGGCTCAATGGAAAAATTTGAGGAATGGCTCATTCTAAAGAACTCTGCAATGGGAACAAAAAACATGTTTATTTAGTATATTAAAAATGCTAACGTTAAGAGGTTAGAATTCGTCAAACACATCTTTGCTCCCACGAAAGATATTTTTTCCCCAGATCCTTAGTAAAAAAAAAAAACAGACTGCAAAAAATTTGGAAGTCATACATCACATGGTTCGGCCGCCATATTGTTTTTCACGAAAAACACGAAAACCCCTTTTTCTCCGCAACGGCTGAACAGATCGAGCCCAAACGTGGCATGCATAATAGCATAACCACAATGAACAAAAAGTTCAGCGATCATGACGTCATGCGTCGCATAGTTTCGGAGTTATGACGTTTTTAAGCATAAACTAAAAATGCTATCTTCTCCATAATTTGTGAAGATATCGAGTGGAAGCTTTACACAAATGTTCCCCATGGGGGGGAGTTTAAATCATACTCGAGACATTTTGATAAGTCACATGGTTTGGCGGCAATAAAAAATTGAAGGTAAATCCTAAAAAGCTTCTAACTCTTGAACCACTGCATTGATCGACTTGAATTTTTAATGCAATGTGGCTCATCAAGCGGAACATGTGTGTAAAATTGGAACATGATTGGTTGTACCATCTCGAAGCTAGAAGTCTTTATTGTTGAAAGAAGAAGAACCACAACATTTTTCTTACCAGGCAGTGCTACTGCCATTTTAATGAGTAATTTCCTTTAAAAACCATTTTCTCTGCAATAATTGGACCGATTGAGATCAAATTTTCACCGTAGGAGGGACTCGGTCTGCTGGATATTTTAATGGTAATTATGACGTCACAGGTCACGTGGTTCGGCCGCCATATTGTTTTGAGTGAAAAACACTAAAATCCAATTTTCTCCAAAACGCCTGAACAGATCGAGGCCAAACTTTGCAGGCAGAATCGCATACCCATGACGAACGAAAAAGTCAGCGAGTATGACGTCATGCATCACATGGTTTCAGAGTTATGACGTTTTTAAGCATAAACCTTTAAAACCTAGCTCCTCCCTCATTTGTGATCCAATCAAGGGGAAACATCACAGATCTGTTCAGCATGTCAGTCTACTAAAATGTCCTTTTGGAATTTGCGATAGGTCATGTGGTTTGGCAGAAATCATTAAAACGAAAATATTTATAAAAAAATGGATATCTCTTGAAACGCTTCATTGATCGACGTGAAACTTCATACTAGAGTAGAAGTCATGACGAGTAACAAGTGTGCAAAATTTCAAGATGATTGGATGTACGGTCTGGAAGCTAGAAGTTGTTATTGCGTGAAGAAGAGTCTTCGAGTGTGAACAATTAATTATTATTTATCACATGTGCAGACATGAAGGCATCGTTTGACACGATCTCACGGGATAATTTGAACCTCAAATAAAATTCTAATTCCAGATTTGTCAATGGCTGAGGTATATTAACAAACGAATAAAACAGATTTGGCCAAAATAATTTTTTTGAAAAGATCGCATTTCACACAGCAGAGTTTCAGTTCACAGCAGAGGTGACTGCATTATTTGAGTGAAATGAAGTGAGCATCGATTTCATAAATATCGTGGTTAGAGATATAACTTTATAAGTGCTATGTTGCCAATATTTTTGTTAATATTTTGATATGAAATAAGTTCACACTTTTGTTGTACATGTGGATTAAACAAGAGAAAAATGACCACAGTGTGGTCACCAGCTGCGACGTGTAGAATCATGAGGATATCCGTTACAATATGCGCTACCAAATTCAACCAGTCATTAAATTATACACATGCACTGGCGTCTTTTTGTCTTTCAGCTAAATTTATTCTGGTTTCTTCAAACAAATCGCGATTTTAGTCCGCGATGTTCTTACCTCATACCAACGCACGTCCGAGTGTATGCGCATGCGCTATTCAATAATTACACCTAATTTGTGTCAAGTTCTGTGAAACGAGATTGATATGAAAGCATTCATGTTGTCTTTGTTGCTAAATTTATTCTGGT